>NW_027643493.1:0-240000 GCF_032717465.1 Coenobita brevimanus
TGATGTGGTTTGGACATGTGGAGAGAATGGGAGAATGAAAGACTGACTAAGAGGATGTGTATGTAGAGTGAGGTGGAGGGAGGAGAGGGAGGGGTAGACCGAGGATGAGGTGGGAGAGGATGGAGTTGAGAGGTATATGAGGAGAGGGGGTGAGTTGAGGGTGAGGGGAGTCAAATGGTGGGTGACAGAGTGACTTGGAGGCGTTTTGTCTGCGGCCACCCTTTGCGGGATTAGGGCGTCGGGCTATAGATAGATAGATAGATAGGTCCTTGACTGGCTTGGCAACAGTCTGGATCTGAATCCGATAGAAAACTGTTGGGCAAAGATAAAGAAAATCATGACAGAGAGGAAGACACCCAATCTGGGCAACCTCAAGACTGAACTGACAGATTTTTGGTGCAAAGAAATGTCCATAGATTACTTTAAAGATCTATGTGATTAAGCCATGACCAAAATGCATATCCAACTGGTCCTGAAAAACAAAGGGAAACATGATTTCATAATGATGAATGGCATTTCATGAACAAACATTGATATACTCTGATATCTGTGTTTTTTAATACCTTGTGGGGGGAGATCCTAAGTCAGTTTGTGGTAGCTGTATAACTTAGTGTGGAAAAGTATGTGTGAAACTTAGACTGGAGAAAGGGGAAGTTTGTAGAAATGGAGAGTGCTGATGAAAAAAAAGAATAGGAGTGTACTGAGGACCAAACTGTGGAAAAAGTGATGGAAAAAGTAAAAATGCTTTTGGAAAATTCCCACACAGCATCATTTGTGTGAGTTAGTTAAGTGGTTGGTGGGGAGGCTTTCACCATCCACTCACTCAATGTAGTGCTGGTGTCAGGTGCCTGCTCTTTCTCTCTTCCTTCCTTCTTTCCATCCTTTCCTCTTCTGTCTTTCCTTCCTTCCTTCTTTCCATCCTTCCTCTTCTGTCTTTCCTTCCATCCTCATTCAGTCTTTCCTTCCTTCATTCTTTCCTCTTCCTTCTTTTTTGTAGGTAGTGACTTTACACTGGAAGTGATAAGCCAAATGTGCGTTCTAATCCTGTGCACCAGGAAACCATTTACCACGCTGGATGGTAACTATATAACCAAATAATCAGTGCCTGGTGGTTTAGTGGGCAATTAAAGTGCTCCAATTGGATTGAACTGGTGCAGGTTCGTCAGCATCCAAGGGGTGGTTGGGGTTTACTGCTCATGTAATGCCATTCAGGGATGAATGAGGCTGGTCACTCTCATCTTAAATGTCAGGACCAACTTGCCTAACCCCCAGGCTGCTACGCAGTCTCGTGGGACAACACTGGATCAGATGATGAATGAATGTGGTAGTTCATTGTCATTGATGAGTAATCCTGGTCCATCCAGCTGAGCATACCCATCAACCATAGGCAAGCAACTTCTCCTGCTTGGTCATCCTGTGCAGTGAATAGATAATCCTGCAAGCTACGGACAGTAAGCTTCCTTGACACAGCTGGGTGTGGAGAACAAATGTGGAGATCTGGTTCATGGATGGATGTCACAATTGTGTCTCCACCCAATTTACAGGGGCATCCATAGCTGGCTCTACATTGCCATTAATTAATGGTTACCACCCAGCATTATAAATGTTTTCCTGGGTCACAGGAAACCATTAAGGTTTTCACTCAGTGTAATGCCTTACCAAGAGAGAGTTATAAAAATTGACAGGAATCATTTGGTTTTCTTCATAAAGGCCTCCACCACGTGCAAAGCCTTGCGTCTGCCCAGGTCTACCTAATGGCGGTTCTCCATGCTGTTCAATTTCTGTGTAACTTCCCTGCTCATTCCTTTATCACTGAGGTCCACACTCTATGACCCTGTCCCCAGGTGTTTTTAAGTCTGCCCTTGCTGCCCTACCCCCAACATTCCACACTTTTCACTTTCTGCACCCAGTTGTCATCCCCCATCCCCACCCCACATCCCAGTCTGCCTCTCCTCATCTACAATACCAATACACTCCTCCAGTCCCAATCCTTCCTCTCAACTCTTTCCACCGTAAACCTAGCCCCCCCAGAGCTACTTGCATTCCAAGGAGATGATGATGGAGAAATTGGAAGAGAGGAGGGGAGAGATGAAAGAATGATAAAGGTGGAAAAGGAAAGAGAAGTAGGCAGTGCTGCTACATCAAGTGAGTGGATGATGGTTGCCATCACCTACAACCTGCCATATTGAAATGATTAAAAGAGTGAAGGAGATGTAAGTAAAAGCTCTGTAAGGAATGCAAATAAAAAATCACACACAAAAAAATGTATATAAATGGGGTACAACAATATTTAATTATTTTTGTACAGAAAGAACCAGTAGCCACTAAGAATGCTTTACCTATGGCTGGAAACAAATTGAGCTGATAGCAGGCAGACTTGGCACATGAGTATTTTCAAAGGAGACTCGGCACAACTGAAATATTATAAACAAACTGGTGCTTCCTGGGTGGGGGACAGCAGGTGCTATACAGAAGTGACGAGGAGTGCCATTCTGGTTTATCTATCTATCCTATAGCCTGACGCCCTAATCCCGCAAAGGGTGGCCGCAGAACAAAACGCCTCCAAGTCACTCTGTCCACACCCACCATTTGACTCCCCTCCCTCATATACCTCTCCAACTCCATCCCTCCACCTCATCCTCTGGTCTACACCCTCCCTCTCCCTCTCCCTCCCACCTCACCTACATACACCCTCTTAGTCGAGTCTTTCATTCTCCATCCTCTCCACATGTGCAGTTAATTATTATTTACTTTTGTGCGCATATCAGCTGTTTGCATGTATTTATATTTTTCTATACCTTTTTATTTATGCTTATACGTTTTTAATTTAAACTCCTGTTTGAGAGGGAGCGTGTTGAAGGTTGACATGGAGAGACAGACTAACAAAAAAGTGAAGGAGTGTGGTGGTGTGGATGTTGATGTGATAGAAAGCGTTAGGAAGAAACACATTGAGGGTGGTTTCCGCTATATGGAGGGAAGGATGGAGGAGTGAGAGACTATCAGTGGAGAATGTATGTGAGTGAGGTGGAGGTGGGCAGAGGTAGGGGGAGACCAAGGATGAAGATGGAAGGATGGAGTGGGAAAGGTATATGAGAGAGGGGTGCTTGGAGCTTGGGGTGAGAGATAGGCAGCAAAATGGCAGGGGACAGGCCAACATGGAGGCAATTTGTTTGTGGCCACCCCTTATGGGATTAAGGCATCTGGCAGTAGATAGAGTGAGGAATTTGAAACAACTTAATGTATATTTCATGTTACTTATTTTTGAGTCTCTCTCTCTCTCTCTCTCTCTCTCTCTCTCTCTCTCTCTCTGCGTCACTCCTACAGTCCGTTGATAACTTACATATGGTCATCCTTTTTTCAATATCATTGTCCAGTTTAATTCTCAGACTTTTTTTGGCATTGTGTCTGTGTGCTTTTTTTTTTTTTAACACTGTACCATGTCATCTCATGTGGCTTGTTTTTAGACAGAATATAATAAAAGATGTTAGTATGTTGGTGGGGTTAAAGTATCCTCTGTATGTCTCTGCAGGTTCATATGAAAGATGAAGTTGATATCAAAGAAGAGGAATTTTTTGAAGAGCCAATGGAGGGTATGGAACAAGAGAGAGATAATGATTGTAGTGGATGGAGGAACCTCAGAATTCATCCGGCCTTTAACTTGTCAGCCAGCTTCAGACCCTCTTTGATATTGGGGTAGTAAAGCCCTCACTATGTTCACCAAAACCTCCTGTCATAGAGCCCTCGCTCATATCATCTTACCCAGAACTGAGTACTCTCAGCAGTGGATGTGTTCAGCAGAAAAAGTTAAGAGAAAAGAAAGTTAAGTTTTGTCTTTATCAAAAACTTTTCTCTTTATTTTCTTTCCATTTTATTACAGCACTGGACTATAGAAAAAGCACGAGGCTAGTCTGTACTATATAACATTTACTGTAGTAAAAGCCAGGTACTCTTAGTACAATTTTAAGTTAAAGTGGACAACTGTTATCTTCTTCAGTATCTGATCCATATAATTAAAAGCTTCTCTCAGTGTTTATATAATGGAGGAGGCAGGGTGAGTTGGGGGGAGGAGTCAAGTGTGGGTAGTGACAGAGTGGGGGAGCGTTGTCTGCAGCCACCTTCCTGAGTGCGGCATCAGGTATGAGTGGAATAGATAGATAGATATGTTTGTCATCAGTTACTGTGAAGTGGAGATAGTGTGAAGTATGTGAAGTCAGGTATGAATGTATATGGATGATGTAAAGGAGGTGAGCTATTGGTGAGTGATGAATGGCAGAAGGTAACAAAAGAGTACATAATAGTTCAGGAGCCTTAGATCATATGTAGATGGAACCTGGACCAAAAAAAAAAAAAGTAAAAAGCTGATTTTTTCAGGAGAGGTACAGTCAACCCCCACTATTCACGGGACTGCTGTTCGCGGGTTCTCATATTCACAGATTTTTCTGGGAAGTCACCAGCTATGCAATTTACCATAACTTCTTATAACCATATCCATTAAAAAATTATTTATTACATTTTTTTATACAGTAATTCATGATATATTTGTGATATCAGTATTTTATGCTGTTTACAGGTGTGAGAGAATGGGAGTATGGATGGGGTATATGTGCAAGAGTAGGTGAGAATGAGAGGGTGAAGGAAGGAGTATGTATAGTTGTGAGTAAAAGATGGAAGAAGAGCATAAGACAGTATGGATCAGTTGGGTCAAGGATTGTGTGGGTAAAGTTGAAAGTTGGAATACAAATGTGGGCGATTGTGTGTGTGTATGCACCAACGCAAGATCGTGCTAGAAGAGTGAGAGAAGAATTCTGGACAAATGTAGAAGTGTGCATGGAAAAGTTTGGAAGGAATGAGAGAGTGTTTTTGATTGGTGATATGAATGGTAAAGTTAGGAATGCAAAGGTGGATGGAATAGTTGGTGAGTGGGGTGTGCCTGCTGAGATAGATGAGAATGGGAGTGCGTTAGTGGACATTTGTGCTGGGAGGGGGTTGGTGGTAGCCAATACCCTCTTCAGGCATAAAATGATCCACAGGTATACATGGCGAGTGATGAGAAGGGTGGGTGGTGAACTGAATGAAAGGAAAGCAATGATTGATTATGTGTGTGTGGATGAAAGGATGCGAAGATGTGTAATGGATGCAAGAGTTTATAGAGGTTGGGGGAGTGGACTTTCTGACCACTACTTGGTGGTGGCCAGAATCAAGGTCCAATTAGAATGGAGAAATAGAAGAAGGGAAAGACGAGAGGAAGGAGTAGTTGCAAGGAGAGTGGAAAGGTTACAAGAGGGTGAGAAAATGGCAGAGTATAAGAGAGAAGTGGAGGAACGATTGGGCAAATATGAATTGGAGCAGATGGGAGACGTGGAAGGTGTGTGTAAGATATTTACAGAAGAAATATGTGCAGCATGTGATGTGGTGTGTGGAAGGAAGAGAAGACGAAGGGGGGTGCAAGGAACAGCATGGTGGACTGAAGAGGTGAAACAGGCTGTGGCACAAAAGAAGAAAGCATACAATGAATGGATGAGAAATAGGGGCGTGGAAGAAGTTGAGAGGCGGAAGAGAGAGTTACATGTGGAAAGAAAGAGAGAGGTGAAAAGATTAGTAAGAGAGAGTAAGAAGAGAGTGGATGAGGAATTTGGAAGAAATTTGAGTGTAAAGTGGAGGGACTGTAAGAAAATGTTCTGGAAAGAGGTGAAAAGAGTAAGACAGGGTGGAAGTGAAGTTAGCAGGGGAGTGAAAGATAAAAATGGTAGATTATTTGTAGAGAAGGGAGAAAAAGTGAGCAGATGGAGAGAACACTTTAAGGAATTGTTGAACGTAGAGGATGGAAGCAATGCGAGTATAAGTGGCTGGGGAATGGCTGGGAGAAGGAGGGAGGTGAGAAGACAGGAAGAAATCAGTAGGATAGAAGTTGTGGAAGCAATGAAGAAAGTTAAATCAGGGAAAGCCCCAGGAATTGATGGAGTGTGTGGTGAAATGCTGAAGCATGGGGGAGAGATAGTAGTAGAATGGATGTGGAAGATGTGCAGATTGGCCTGGGAGGAAGGTAGAGTCCCGGAGGATTGGAAGTCAGGTATAATTATTCCCAAAGGAAAAGGGGAAAAAGAAGTGTGTGTTAATCATAGGGGCATTTGTCTTCTTAGTATAATAGGAAAAGTGTATGGTAGGATACTTATTGACAGAGAAAGAACAGAGAAATTAGTTGGAGAAGAACAGGGAGGCTTTAGGAAGGGAAGAGGTTGTGTAGATCAGATATTCATTCTCAGATCTTTAGTGGAAAAGTTTCTAGAGAAGGGAAAGAAGTTGTATGCGGCTTTCATGGATTTGGAGAAAGCATATGACAGGGTGGATAGACAAGGATTGTGGAAAGTGTTAAGAATATATGGAGTAGATGGGAAGTTGTTGCATGCTGTGAAGAGTATGTACGATGGTGTGAAGGCTGCAGTGCATGTGGATGGTGAACTAAGTGAATTTTTCTCTTTGAAAGTTGGGTTGAAACAGGGATGTGTCATGTCTCCATGGCTGTTCAATCTGTACATGGATGGGGTAATAAAAGAGGTACAAGGTAGAGTAGTGTATGTTGGAGTGGCCCTGGTGAGAGAGGATAGTGTTTGGAAACTCCCTGTACTGTTGTTTGCAGATGATACTGTGTTGTTGAGTGAAGACGAAGGGGAGCTGCAAGGCTTGGTGGATGAGTTTGAGAGAGTGTGTAAGAAACGGAATCTAAAGGTGAATGTAGGGAAGAGTAAAGTGATGGTCTTTGAGAGAGGTGAAGTCAGTGAATGTACAGCGAGGTTGGATGGTGAGGAATTGGAAAATGTGAGTACGTTTAAGTACTTGGGTAGTGTGATGAGTAAGGATGGAGGTTTGTATGGTGAAGTGCTTGAAAGGGTACAACAGGGAAGAAAGGTTGCTGGTTCTTTGAAAGCAGTGATAAGAAACAGGGAAGTGAGCATGGAAGTGAAAAAGTTACTACATGACAGTATTGTGATACCAACTCTTACGTACGGAAGTGAAGCTTTGACGTTGTTGGAAGGACACAAGTCAAGAGTGAGAGCAGTGGAAATGAGTTATTTAAGAGGAGCCTCTGGAGTCACGTGGAGAGACAGGCTGACGAATGAGGATATAAAGGAGCGTTGTGGTGCTGATGTGGATGTGATAGGAAGCGTTATGAGGAACACACTGAGGTGGTTTGGCCATGTGGAGAGAATGGAGGGTGAAAGACTGACGAAGAGAGTGTATGTGAGTGAGGTGGAGGGGGGAAGAGGGAGGGGGAGGCCGAGGATGAGATGGAGGGATGGGATGGAGAGGTATATGAGAGAGGGGGGTGTGAGTTGGGAGCAGGGGAGTGAAATGGCGGGGGACAGGGCGACTTGGAGGCGATTTGTTTGTGACCACCCCAAACGGGATTGAGGCGTCTGGCAATAGATAGATAGATAGTAAAATCTGCTTCCAAGAGATTAGGTGTGCTAAGCCGACTCTGTTCTTTCTTTACCCCTGCACAATTGTTGACTCTATACAGGGGTTTTATCCGCCCCTGTGTGGAGTACAACTCTCATGTGTGGGAAGGCTCCCCACATACAGCTCTTCTCAATAGGGTGGAGTCAAAGGCTTTTCGTCTCATTAACTCTCCTCCTCTTACTGACTCCCTTCAACCTCTGTCTCTTCGCCGCACTGTTGCATCTTTATCTCTTTTCTATCGCTACTTTAATGGTCACTGCTCCTCTGAACTGTCTGCATTCCTCCACCTCTACAACTGGCGTGTAGCACCGGTCTGGCAGCAAACTCTCATCCCTTTTCTGTCCAACTCTCTAATGCAAGAGTTAACCGTTACTCCCAGTCTTTCATTTATGCAACAGGTCAGCTCTGGCACTGTTTCCCTCTGTCTGTATTTCCTGCTTCCTATGATCTCCAGTCTTTCAAACGCAGTGTGTCCAGGCGTCTCAAAATGATCGGATCTTGAATTTGGCTCTCTATTGTATTTTGTTTTTCTCTTGGAGGGAACTGTTATTGCGGGCTCATGGCCTTTGGTTCCTTCTTCCTCGCATTAAAAAAAAAAAAATTGTACAGCACTAATTTCTGTTTTTTTACATTACTTTGTCTGGTAAAGGAGACCTATAAACCACAGCCAAGCAATTACCGTGGTCAAACAGACTCATCAAGCAGACAAGCAATCACCACTACAGGGACATACCTTGCAGTTACATGAAAAAGAAATGGCTCTGCCAGGGGAAAATGTTTGCTCAGCCATAATTTCCACCTGGATGCAAGCATTTTGTCCGAATAAAATGGAAAATGTACGATTATTGGTTTTGAATAGCCAGATCACAGGGTCTGGATAATGGACATCAAGCTAATTGAGGGATTACTGTACATATAAATACTGGAGGATTCCCTACCTTGAATGGAAGAGGTTGTGGGCTTGCTAGAGGGAAGTGGAGTGGGGTCCCGAGGCAGGGCAGGACTCTTCTATCTATCTGTCTATTGCCAGACGTCATAATCCCGTACGGGGTGGCCACTTGACTCTGAGTTATTTGTTTTACAGGGAGGGGCACTAACCTTCCACCAACCCACTTGACACGTAGGGAGCACGTATGGTTTGGTTATATGGTTACCACCCAGTGTTGTAAATGGTTTCTTGGCTTACAGGAAACTGCACCTTTAATATTCCCACTGTTCACCACAACCCTTCGATCATCATTCTTCACACACTGCTTACCTATAATATCCCAATTAGCCCTCTTCATCTGATTTGCCACCTTAAATATCATATTTTTCCCTTCCTCATGATTTAGGTTATCAAGTCTCTGTGACTCAGATTTCACCCTGTATATCTCTCTTCTAGCCCTATGCTTGGCAGCCAAGTATTCCTCCTTGTTACCACCCTTCTTCCATTCCCGGAAAAGCCTTCTTTTCTCCTTAACTGCAGCTTCTACACCCTCATCCCACCACCAAGTTACTTTATGTCTTGGTGGGCCTCTTGTCCAACCGCATACTTCATCAGTAACTCTGAAGAGGTTGTTCTTGAGGGCTCTGTACTGTTCATTAACGCCTCTATCCACAGCTCCCTGTTCAGCCACCACTCTCCTCATCTTGCTATAGAAGGCATCCCTTACTGCTTGGTTTCCCTGCTTCCATATTTTCCTCCTAGGTACATAAGTCCTCTTTTTCATCACTCATTCTTTAAGCACCATATCACAAATCAATAGTTTGTGCTGCTGCACACACTCCTCACCTCCTATAACTTTAACATCCCTCACTAACGTCCTATCAGCCCTCCTGACCAGAAAATAATCTATCTGGCTGCTTATGTTTACATCTACTGTATTACGTTTACATCTACAGTATTGCTAACATTTCTGAGAGATTACTTCTTTAGCAGAAAAAAATGGAAGTTCATGCATGGAAAGAAGTACTGTGTGCACATTTCTGTATTACCTAATATTCATTCTGCCAACATGGAGATTAAAATTAATATTATGTAAAACATGTGCAATTTGAGAAGAGTTCAAGAGAAAAACATTAATAAAGTACTTGTGGCTTCAGAAATCATGGAATAAAAATAAAGACAGCCATACACTGTGCCTGACAATAAGGACAGGAAATAACATACGGATAAGTCAGTAAAACATTCAGTTTGACAGTAAGAATATATAATAAAGGTTATATACTGTAGATGGGTACAGTGTGTGTGTGTGTGTGTGTGTGTGTGTGTGTGTGGAGTCCATCTCACCTGAAATCCTGCTGGTGTGGGTGTTGGGTCTGAGGTGGTGCGATATCCAGCCACACTGTTGGCTTTCATGTGACAGTTGCCATCCTCCCAGACACATGCTGTATAACGCCCACACTCACCCTCTGAGTTCACAGACTGCCCCTCTAGGTGTAAGGAACCAGGGAATCACTATTTATTAACCCCCTTCACTGAACAAGTATTAATATGTTAGTTTATCTTGGTACTGGAGTGACACCTTCACTAGTGACATCAATAGTACTGCACAGTAAGGACTCTTACTGGTCATAATGATCACACAGAGCATGAGTGCAGCCAGAGTGTGGGGAGAGGGTAGGCTCAACTGGGGTAGGAATGATCTTTCGGCTGTGACGACACCCCACGCAGACACATGACAGCTATACGTCATAGACTGATGCAACCTGTGCTGTGACGATCACTGGCCGCATTGTGTCTGTTCCCACCATGTCATGACCCAAGTTTGCCGTGTTATGACCATATGAACGATAATTTGGGGCCTCTTGCCGCAACATGTCAATCCTCACCACATAGTAAGGTGTTAGAATAAATGGGCAGCTTCCTCTGCCTGCAAAATGTTTATCATTTTTACGTTGTGACTAAATTTGGAAATATAATTTTGCCTCCTGTGTTATGTGAGTTTCATGCTAGAGGATTGGGTATTATGTAGGCACTGACTGTACTGTAATGCATGAATTTCATTCCTAACACCTGCCACATTTTGTTTTTCATGTAATACGGTATAAAAAACTTGAGGAAGTAATGTATTTAATTTCTTTCAGCCTGCAGAGTACCAACTGGTCAATTAAACACCTCTATGAGTGAGGCCCCGTGCCTTACTGGTTTAATAATTAGCAGTTTCATAGGAAATTTTGAATCCAATGACTCCATACCACGACGTTTTCGTTTGGCCCTTGAAAGTCTCAAGAAAAATGATTCTATTCTTATTACAAAAGCAGACTAAAGTAATTGTGTGGTCATTCTAGACAAACCTGATTATGTGGAAAAGATGAACCACCTGTTGAGTGATGCCACTACTTACGAAAAACTTGTGTCATCCCCTCTCAAGAGGTTAGCCACAGACTTTAATAAGAAAGTCAAAAGCCTTTTAAAGGATGTGCCAAACATTGATGCAAGTAAGTTCACTCAAATTAATCCAAAATTACCTTACACTTATGGGTTACCAAAGACCCATAAACCACAGATTCCCCTTCGTCCTATCATCTCACAGTGTGGCTCATTCACTTACAAACTTTCAAAATTTCTAGCGAACAAATTAGCACCATTGGTTGGCACATTCTCTAAATCCCATGTCCAAAACTCTACTGATTTTATTGATAAGATTAAGTCTCTCAGTTTCTCCAGTGGCAGGTTGGTCAGTTTTGATGTAGACTCGCTTTTTACTAAAGTCCCTATGAAGATGTAATTAGTTTCTTGGAAGAAAAATTACCTAATTGTAACATTGATCTGGGCATGCCACATGATGTCTTTCTCCAACTTATTAGCCTTTGTGTGCAGTGTAATGCATTTTCTTTTGGTGATCAGTTTTTCATGCAAAAATTAGGTATGGGTATGGGCTCGCCCCTCTCTCCAATTCTTAGTAACCTGTACATGGAATATTTTGAATCCAACCTTCTTACCACCATATCTCCTCAAAATTTAATTTGGTATAGGTATGATGATGATGTGTTTTCATTTTGGCCAGACGTATACGCTAACTTTGACGAGTTTCTTACAAAATTAAATGCACTGGTTCCCTCAATTAAATTTAAAGTTGAATGGGAAAATAATGGTTCCCTTCCATTTTTAGATGTATTTGTGCACAGGGATGAACTTGGGACACTTAGCTTTTCTGTATACAGGAAACCAACCCAGTGCAATTTGTATATACATTATTATTCATATTATTCATATCACCACAGTTCCACTAAAATGTCAGTTATTTCTTCTATGTTCCTTAGAGCACTCAGAATTAGTAGTCCCCAACATCTGGATACGGAAAACGCCAAGATATGGAAAATATTTTTAGATCTAAAATATCCCAGTTGGTTTATAAGGCAAGCGTATTTTAAAGCCAGAAAAGCCTTTTTTGTACCTAGACCAACATCACAAAGTCAGCAAAATAAGCCATACGTCACGGTTCCGTATGTGTCAAATCTTAGCTTGGTGAAGTCTGTGAGTCATGATTTGGATGTAAACATTGCATTTAGATATACTTCCACCTTAAGATCAATGCTGGTAAAGAATAAACCAATTAGTAACAAAACTGCAGGGGTATACAAAATTCCATGTAGAGACTGTGATTTGGTTTATGTTGGTGAAACGGGAAGGGATTTGGACACTCGCATTAAGGAACACAAGTATGCTTGTAAGATAGGCAACATAAATAACGCAGTGTACGTTCACTCTTCGGAAAACGACCATAGAATCGACTGGAATTCTAGCCAAATATTGTACAAATGTAGTAACTATAAGAAACGTAGGATTGTGGAAGCTGTATGTATAGAGAGATATAATAATTTTAACCATGGTGAAGGAATGTATAAACTAGATCCAGTGATGAGAGGATTAGTGGCAAAGTCCTTGCCGCCCCTTGTAATCCCTCACTCAGGTCGTGGACAGAGTAGAGGGAGAGTCAGGTGAGGTCACATCAGGTGTGGTTGGGAAAACGTGTCCTCACCCTGCATATAAGCAGCTTCTCAGCATTTGTATGTACACACTCTTGGTCTGTAGATCCACTGAAGAGGGCGACAGCTGTCGCGAAACTGTTTGGAATACATCTATTTTCGTCTGCCAGTGTGGGTTTTTGTATCCTCTCTCAAGACAGAATTTAAATATTTGGTAAAACAAGAAAGAGTTAAAGTTTGTTACCTTTCCATGTTGACATCATATCAGAAGCTAAAACCTGAGGATTACAGGACTATGCTGAGGTGGTATGAGGGACTGTATTGATAGAAGGATATATTAATCGTGCTGAATAAAATAATCTCAAATTGAAATATGTCATAGAGGTGAAAGGGTTTAAGTACTATATGGTATTTTTCCTTACAGATCTGTACTTGGATGTTAAAGCTTGAGGATAAGAGGGTTAGAGGACAGTACCAGTGTGCTGTGCGAGACTAGTGTTGGTTTCCAAAGTGCAACCCAGTAAATCGGAGAGGTCCATCCCTTCACTGGAATACAAAGACATGCACATTATTCATCTTCTCTTCAAGCATCAGATCAGGAAGGTATTGTGGTCTTTATAAATTCTATCTATCTATCTATTTATTGCCAGACGCCATAATCCCGTACGGGGTGGCCATTTGACTCTGAGTTATTTGTTTTACAGGGAGGGGCACTAACCCTCCACCAACCCACTTGACACGTAGGGAGCACGTATGGTTTGGTTTTATGGTTACCACCCAGCGTTGTAAATGGTTTCTTGGCTTACAGGAAACCATTTGGCTTGTCACTCAATGTAAAGCCACCTGTAAAGGAAAGAAAAGCAATAAGAAGTGACAGGAAAGATGGGAGAAATAGAAAGAGAGGAGGGGAGGCACAGAAAAAGAATGATAAAGGCTAAGGAAGAAGTAGGCAGCACTACATCAAGTGAGTGGATGATGGTCGCCACCACCTACCATAATGCTTGTTATTTATTTATTTATTTTACGCGTCATACTCTGGTATTCGTATTGCTACAGCTCAGAACTGAAGACAGAGACAGTAATATTAGGACAAGTTAGAGTGAAAGGAGTATAAGAGAGTGTATGTGAGTTAGGTGGAGAGACGAGTAGTGGGAGACCGAGAATAATGAGGTGGAGGGATGCGGTGGAGAGGTATATGAACGATGCTGGTGTGAGTTGAAGGAGAGGCAGCCTGATGATGCATGACAGGGTAACATGGAGGCAGTTTGTTTGTGGTCATCCCTCCAGAGATTAGTTTTAGATATAAGAAAGAGCACCGAGATATAAATACATCCATAGTAGCGAGTCAATTGATTTTTCTTTTCTGTTGCTCTGTAAGGTCTTCTCTCAGCTTAACATAATCCTGGAGTTTTTCCTTGAATATATATCTTTATTAATCTATGCTACGTTCAGTGTAGGGTCGGACCTTACAGTCGGAGAGAGTGATAGCCAGAATTAACTTCCATGCTGACGAGGTGCCAGTGGGAGATGGGTGTCCGTAGGAGGGATGATGCATATGAAAGTGGAGAAATATGAGGGAGAGTGAAAGGCAGAATTAACTACCACATGCTGGCAAAGTACATCTGGGAATGGGATGGGTGTGTAGGGAGTGTGATGTTTTTGAAAGTGGAAATATTGTAAAGTATTGGTTATGTGTATGTGTCAGAGTGTGTGTATGTCATTGGTAGAAGTAATATGGTGTGAATATATGTAAGTATATATTATCTTTATTGATAGACAGTGGGTGATTCTGTACTTAGGAAATAAGAGGCTTTACGAAATGTTGATATACATATTTAGACACCACGTTATGGAGATGGTTTGTGTAATATCCTACAGAGACACACAGCCACACCTCCATACACAGGCACACCTTCATACACAGCCACACCTCCACATACACACACACACACACACACACACACACACACACACACACACACACACACACACACAGCCTCTTCCCTTCAGTAGAGCTTCACCCATCTTAGGAGAAATCTCTAGACGCTGGCAGGAGTAGAGGAGACTGTTGACAACCCAGTTACCCTGAGCCAATTATAATCATCAGGTTGTACCAGTTAAATAATAATAATAATAATAATGATAATAAGGTGTCATGATGTTGAATAAGTAAAGAATTTTCACATAAAACCATCACTGATATTATGCACCTGTACTGATGGATGAGTAAATGGGGAGTGTGTCGTCCTGTCTCGGCTACCTCCCTTTCCTTGGGGGAAGCAGCCTAGGTATATAGATAGATAGATAGAGTGATGTGTTGATTTTACCTGTATGATATCTTAATTAGGAACTCAAAATGTGGCATGCAGGCTAATAAATCTGATCCCTGCTAGTCTTACATTAGTGACCGTCAAAAACTGAGGTCTTTAATTCTCCTTTGGTCTCATAGTTTTAAGATTAAGGACTAAATTAAGACGAAGTATTGAAGGAGTCTGTATTATTTCTGTGTATTTTTTTTAATGCAAGGAAGAATGAACCCAAGGCCATTTTTCCTGGATACCTCTATGACAGGTTTCCCTCATTTATTTATACAGTTTTCTTATCTTTTTTATTTTCATTACCTTTTTCCTGATGTTCTCTGCGTGTTCCTCTCCGCCAAATTCCTAACAGTAAGTGCTAGCAATACAATATACTAACACTATTTAATTTTTCAGAGAGAAGGAACCAAAGGCTGAACACAAATGCAAGATAGTCAAACAAGCAAGCCAATGTCAAGACCATGCTGTACCTGGACACACAGCGTTAGAAAAATGGAGGTCGAAGGCAGGGGGAGATGCACACCAGAAATTTGGCAATCCAGGTGAGTGATTACAAGACACGTAGTATTTTTCCACATCATTTCATCAACTCCCCCACCTCTCTCTTTCTCTCTCCCACACACACACACACACACACACACACACACACATTACATTAACCCTTCCACTACAGTGAGGAGATGGAAGGAGCACTTTGAGGATTTGTTGAATGTAGAGGGTGACAACAGTGCGAGTATAAGTGGTTGGGGAATGGCTGGGAGAAGAAAAGACGAGAGGAGGGAAGAAGAGATCAGTAGGGCGGAAGTAGTGGAAGCAATGAAGAGGATCAAGATGGGAAAGGCCCCAGGGATTGATGAAGTGTGTGGTGAAATGCTGAGGTATGGGGGTGAGATTGTTGTGGAATGGATATGCAAGTTGTGTAGATTGGCTTGGGAAGAGGGAAGGGTTCCAGAGGACTGGAAATCAAGTATAATTGTTCCTTTATACAAAGGAAAAGGGGAGAGAGAAGTATGTGGTAACCATAGGGGTATTTGCCTTCTTAGTGTGACTGGTAAAATATATGGTAGAATACTCATTGATAGGGTTAGGCATATGACAGAGGAGCCATAATCCCGTAAGGAGTGGCCATTTGACTTTGAGTTATTTGTTTTACAGGGAGGGGCACTAACCCTCCACCAACCCACTTGCTGACATGTAGGGAAGACGTATGATTTGGTTATATGGTTACCACCCAGCGTTGTAAATGGTTTCTTGGCTTACAGGAAACCATTTGGCTTGTCACTCAATGTAAAGCCACCTATAACGGAAAGAAAAGCAATAAGTAGTGACAGAAAAGATGGGAGCAATAGGAAGAGAGGAGGCCAGGCACAGAAAAAAATGATAAAGGCTAAGGAAGAAGTAGGCAGCACTACATCAAGTGAGTGGATTGCCTTTCAAAATGTATTGACCTGTATTAAAGCCAGTCCTTTTACCATAGCATGGCCCAGATTTTTGTCCTTTTGCAGCTTACTTCACATAACATACCAGCAAAGTTAGACAATGTTACAGCTTTGCATCCTTTCCATAGCACTTCTTTGTGACTAGCATCATCGTTTAGTATTGGTATCTTGTTACAGGTCAGTGCTTAAGATGGAATGATGGAAATTTTAGACTGAGTTAGAGTAAAAGGGTATAGTATAATTAACCCATGGATTGCGAGCCACAGCTCAGGCTGTGCTAACCTTCCAGTGGCCGTGCATCAATGCTAACCACTCCACCCCCATGCAGACTTACGCATGGCGCTGTGCAAAGACGAAGAGAGAGAGAGTTTTTCTTTTTCACTGGATGATGGCCTGGATGTTTCTCTTCAAGTTTATAATAAACAAAAACTAACATTTTTTTTTTTAATTTTTTCACTTCACTCCCCCTATGCAGACTTATGCATGGTGCTATGCAAAAATGGAAAGAGAGAGAGAGAGAGATTTTTTTTTCACCAGATGATGCCCTGGATGTTCATCTCCAAGTTTATCTATCTATCTATTGCCAGACGCCACAATCCCGTAAGGGGTGGCCATTTGACTTTGAGTTATTTGTTTTACGGGGAGGGGCACTAACCCTCCACCAACCCACTTGTTCACACGTAGGGAGCACGTATGGGTTGGTTATATGGTTACCACCCAGCGTAGTAAATGGTTTCTTGGCTTACAGGAAACCATTTGGCTTGTCACTCAATGTAAAGCCACCTGTAAAGGAATGAAAAGCAATAAGAAGTGACAGGACAGATGGGAGAAATATGAAGAGAGGAGGGCAGACACAGAAAAAGAATGATAAAGGCTAAGGAAGAAGTAGGCAGCACTACATCAAGTGAGTGGATGACTAGTGTAATTTTGAAGTTTCCTCTTATTGTTAAAACAGCATTGAGAGTGGGGAGAGGGCAATTTTGGGTCAGGTTAAAGTGAGCTTAGTGCAGTGCTAGAGAAATCATCAGTAGGCTGTGGGATGGGTGGGGGAGAGGGCACCAAATGTACATAGTTTAGGTGAGGTAAGCAAGACTATGAATCTGTATGCCTGTCAGTCTGTCTCTCTGTTTATTTATCAGTCTAGCTGTTTATCTATTTGTCTGTCTCGAGATATCTTAATACTGTAAATGATCACCACAAATGGATCACCTCTGTGTTACCATATCCTCTGCCATTTGGTTGCCCTTCATCCAGTTTACACCTTTTCTGAAATCTCTCTCCATTCCCTCCTTCCATCTCATCATCAGTCTCCCCCTTCCCCTCCCACACATGCACATTTCCAGCCAGTCTCTTACTTTCTGCTCCTCCACATGGCCAGACCATCTCAAAATGCTTTCATGCACATCATCATTAGCACCACAACTTCCTTTCACTTTATCATTTGTTGTTGCTTATGAATTTGCTTGTAATTTTAGCAAACCCTATTACAAGGATGTCAGTACCTCATAGTTATTATTATTGTTGCTGTGGCATGTTAGGTGTACCTGTTATTCCAAAACCTTAAGCAGATGAATCCCAAATGGTGATGATGGTATTAATGATATTTTTTTTCACAGGTTGAGTGTGGAGCAGGTGGTGTACCAGAGATGTGCCAGTGGATCCCAGATGACGATGTAGGGACTTGTAGCTTTAGCCAGGCAGCTGAGTTGGTAGGATGTGCTGTGGGTAACCCAGGGATTCAGGTTCAGACAGGCCCAAAATGGGCACAAAACAGGAGGGTTTGGCTCTTCTGTCAGTGTTCAGGTTTGGAATTTTCATCATTTTGTTCCCTCTCCAAATAATTGCAGCCAAACCTAGATCGAGGTATAGCATGGTTAAGGATAGCATAAGATTTCTGAGTGCTATAGTCCTTTCACCGCAAGAAGTCCGTTCAGGGTGGGGCCCACCTGGTGAATCTCCTCTAACGATGCTGCCAAATCAACCGTAGTACGTTCCTCTCTCTCTCTCTTATTTCCCATCTATGTGCTATTTGAAATTGTTTTTTATATTCTGTATATAGTAAAGGAAGCTATATAGTACATTGAGTATCACTTTTTAGAATTATAACAATGATTTGAATGAATTATATGACACGTGGCAGCGCTTATTTCCCATGTTGCCACGTCGAGGTCGGCGAGGGACCCAGGGTCACTCCCTGTCTAGCACAACAAGACATAGCAGCTGAACATTTCGTAGAGTCATTCTTCGTCAATATAACAGAAAGTTCTCATGACGAAGAAGATTATGATTAAAGATCAGAGAGAGGATTAGGCCTATAGGGGAAACCTCTTAAAAATAAAACGCGCCAAGACTTTTACCTCATAGGTGGTGTGGAAAAAAAGTTGAAAATAAATAATAAATATATACAATATACATATATATATATAGAGAGAGAGAAACAGGTGAGATGGGGGTAGGTAGGGAGACAGAGTGATAATCCGATAATTGGTGGTCAAATTGGCAACGTCGCACTCGGGGGAATTCCAACTTCTGCCACACCCTGAACGGACTTCTTGCTGCGAAAGGAGTATAGTGATATCCATGCTGCTAGATCTTTGGCAACTTCCCTATGCAGTCCCCTATCTCTGAGGTCACACTCTTTTGACCTCATCCCAGCTCTTCTTTGGTCTGCCGCTCGCAACCCTACCCCCAACGTTTACACATCCCTTTCTGCGCCCAGTTGTCAGCTCCTATCCTTTCCACATGTCCAGACAATCTCAGTCAGCACCTCCTCATCACAACAACACACTCCAGTCCCATCCTTGCTCTCAACTCTTCAGTCATAAACCTAGCCCCCCAAGGCCTCGCGTTCAAGGACGCACTGCACATCCACCCACTCATTGTCATTTCTGTATGTTTAAGCCTGCAAATATCCTCTTCCTTTGCTGCCCAAGTGTCACTACCATACAGTATTGCACTCCTGGCACATGACACATACAGAGGTCCTTAGCACAGAGGGAAAGCTCTCTCAGTGTCAGGAGAGGCAACAGCTCACTGAATTTCTTCCAACAACTCCTCACTCTAGCCACAGACATTGTATAAGCGAAATATCGACATTGTATAAGCGAAATATCGTACAATGAGGCATTGTATAATGAGGGTTTACTGTATTTAGTAAGTGGAATACGAAATGCTATAGAGTTCTGTCTGAGCCTCAGATAAATGTGTGATTTTTGTAGGCCAAGTATTAGGTGCCCAGAGCCTGTGAATTATTTATTATTGAGTTGAAATGACTTTGCAATTCAGTACTTCTTAGGGCTATGTTGTGAGTAAATGTTCACATAGTTGCTTTGTGAGGCACAATGATGTTGATGCAGTGATGATTTTCATGGTTAGAGTTACAGTTATTCATGCTTACTGTATTTGTTACAGTACTTTTTCTTCCATGTTATCCCTACAATAAGTATTATTTTGAGTGACTTATGTGTCTGTAGTGCCATGTGTTATTCTGTTATTACTTGAGATGCTGAGTGTTGTAACTCATGTTTCTTTATTATGAGACCTTCCTGATCATGTGAAGGGATTACTTGCATTGGGAGGAATAGTTATTCATTATTCATATTAACTTCTAGCGGGTCCCAGTGTGGAGGTCGAAGTACCTGATGGAGTCAAAGTTCAAGTGTGGAGGTCTAAGCACCAGTGAGTGAGTCAAGGTCCCAAGTGTGGAGGTCAAGGTCAGAGGGACAATTATGAATAAACACATTGTACTGGGACAGAGGAGCTAAGTTTTGTGCATTTGATATTAGGACCATATAGGTATATATTTTGTGAACAATATGCCAGCTGATTCATGTTTAATCTGTAAAGCAAGTAGCTGGGGAAGATTTCTACTTTTTGGTCTTGTTAATACACATTCCCTCCCACTCGAACCTTATTGTTTGTATAACCCTTGAGAACTGGTGGTGTAGAGCTTACCTAGTAGTTTATTAATGTGCAACTTAGAAGCATTCTGGGAAACTGCGAAGGTTGGGCTTGGGTTGGCCTAGTTGGAGACTGGCCCAGTCATTTTGCCATGCTACCACTCTTAACTTGGCCACTTGAAATGTAATAAACGCAACCGAAGAGGCCGTTAATGGGAGAGAGTCTCCATCAATCTGAGTTCCTGACTGTTTCATCACACATTGGTCATCAATAGTGACTTGTTTTCTACCCCTTTTGACCATGTAAAAGTCTGGATCACTGAGGTGACAGTACATACCTTCTAGAACTCTCTCCATTACCTTCATTTTCTGGTCTAAAACTTTATGCCTCTATAATTTCTTCTTTCCAGGGCATCACCCTTCCCCTTGTAGACATTTACAATTACTGTACACTCTTCAGCTAATCATCTGGGACAACAAATTCAGTTATAATCGTATTTATCATGTCAGTTACTAACCTTGCTTCTGTATCTCCTGAGGCTTTCAGTGTTTCAACAGTCAACCCAGACACACCTGGTGCCTTCCCCACCTGCATTATTAGTATTATTATTATAATTACTGTATTATTATTAAATAATTATTATCGGGAGCAGGCTGTTGTATGGTACCAGCCTGTGAGGGCAGTACTGTACTCTCAAGGAAGGTGGAAAAGCTGGTGATAGGGAGAGCTGGAGCTCCCCCTTGACATTTTTCAGTGTCACTTAACATGGGTAGGCCAGCACACTCTGCCAAACATTTTTATAACTACCTGTATTACCTGGTACTGTAGTTAAGCCACATGATTATATCAGTCCCACCACACGAAGGAGTCCCTCTTAGCATCATGTGTACAGTACGAAAGACTCCGTAGGCAGGCTTGTGTTAAAGCGAACAAGTAATGATCAGAATACAATTGCAGAGTTACTAAACAGTGGACACCAAACATAGCCCAAAGTCCTTTCATCCATCCATCTATCATCCAATCCTACATTGCCCAATAAGGAGCATAGGAGCCCGGGGCTAGGCAGTTGGTCCCGACATTTAAGATGAGAGTGACCAGCCTCACTCATCCCTGAGTGGCATTACATGAGCAATCAACCCCAACCACCCCTAGGATATAAACCTTCACTGGCTCAATCCGACTGGAGCACAATAATTACCCACTAAACCACCAGGCGCCTGGTCCTTTCATATCATATATTAAGGCTACAACATGCTTGCATGCATTGTCCTTGGCCAATTAATGGTGGCTCTCCACACTTCTCAATGTCTGGAAGCCTCCCTATTCAGTCTCTTGCCCTGGAAGGATCACATTACTGGTATAAAATATCAATGCTGCAATTGTACAGTGTATTGTACTATGATGTTAGAATATGTTATGATGAATATTTGTATGTGTAAATAAGCAGTTAGGCTGTTTGCACCATGTTCTTCAACTAACTAATTCAGTGCACTGGGGGACACTAGTGCATACGAGATTTCTCGGCACCTCTTCCTTACTCATTTACTTTACAAATTGCTAGCAGCCATGGCTCAGTGCGTTAGAACGCTCCGCACTGACCGAAGGGTCGGAGGATCGAATCCACCCAAGGGTCATTGGTAGACATCAGGAAGGGCATCCGGTCATAAAATGCTACACGCTCCAGTCCAAAAGTCCTCTACCCAGGGGCAACGCCTTAGCCCTTCGGGGATACCTGGCGTAAAACCAAATTATTATATTATTATTTTTTATTATAGCACAGTCTCTCTATCTGTCTATTGCCAGACACCATAATCCCTTAAGGGGTGGCCATTTGACTTTGAGTTATTTGTTTTAAGGGGAGGGGCACTAACCCTCCACCAACCCACTTGTTCACATGTAGGGAGCACATATGCTTTGGTTATATGGTTACCACCCAGCGTTGTAAATGGTTTCTTGGCTTACAGGAAACCATCTGGCCTGTCACTCAATGTAAAGCCACCTGTAAAGGAAAGAAAAGCAATAAGAAGTGACAGGAAAGATCGGAGAAATAGGAAGAGAGGAGGGGAGGCACAGAAAAAGAATGATAAAGGCTAAGGAAGAAGTAGGCAGCACTACATCAAGTGAGTGGATGATGGTACAGTACATTATAAACATTCTTATGTATATTTTATATTATTTTTTTTTCCACATAAAATTTATCAACTAATTAAAGAGGGTGTTAAGGTGTATAGAATAAATTGCTAAAGAAGAGGTGTTAGGAAATCTCCACAACCTTTATACTGTACTTGAAAGGTATATTCATTTGTAAAATTTACTATTTTATTTTTTCTTACTGCTTCCAAACTATTTAATTCATCTTAGAAGAATAGCCTGATGGTGAAGGGGTTAGGTTGCGTTATAGGTTTTTGCACCTGATGGCAGAGGACAGGGTGACATGAAAGCAGTTCATTTGTGGCCACCCCTTCTGGGATTAAGGTATCTGGCCATCAATAGACATGTACAGTATAGAACACCTGTACTTGTTAGATTACAGGTGTTGTAGTCAGCATTAGTACAGAAGGATCGGATATGTTATGTCACCATGACATGGCTTGGAAATTATCATTTGATGATCCTTATCCATAACATTGCACTCTTAGTTGTAATAATATGGCCATAAATCCTCTTTATAAGTCTGGGATGCATGCAGGCAAATTTCTGCTTTAAGTGAAGTACCTTAGAGATGTGTTAGATTCATGAGGAGGGCTAAAAAGCCAAAGGCAAATATAAAGCAACAGAACAAGGCAACTTTATGAAGAATGACAAGCAATTTTAACGGGAAAAAAGGTGTTATTTATCAGCAGTGTATTTTGAAAGTTTGTTACGTGACAGTAAAAAAAAAAATAATCTTATGCAGTCCTTTAGTACCCCTTGAGAAGCGTAGGAGTACGAGGCTAGTGTTTTCAGTCCAGACATTTAATGGCAGAGTGACCATTGGTTCATGTATATCTGATCTGATCTTGTTTCTCCTGATTTACAGGATGAGTTGAATGGAAAAGTTTGTAATATCTTCAAACCTTGCTGCCTGATATGGGAAAAGTTCTGATAATTTAGCGTGATCCCTGACTTATGAGAGGACTGGCTAAATGTATGATACAGTATAAAAAAATTGTACAGTATATACTTTCAGATGGATTTATGATCAGTTTTCTGCCATAGCTGTGATTTCTTTTTTTCAAGTTGGACGAGGAGAAGAGAGGAATTTAACCCATGTCTCTTAGTTATGAAATGAAATTGATCCTAAGGCTGCTGTGAATCCCTCATTTATAGTCCTTAACCCCATGTACCCCATAAGAATTAAAGTAAGTTGGACTTGGTTAAACTGAGATAATATTGAGCTGGTTAAATTAAATGTTATATGTAGTAAGTTAAGTCTAGTAGGTTCAACTAAGTACAGTAAGTTGAGTGTTGTAGGTTAAAGCAAATAAGTTAGAATGAGTATATTAATTCTATTATGTTAAGTAGAGTTCATTAAGCCACTGTGATTCAGAAGATCAGATCTGCCAGGCATTGGCTTTGAGACTTGACCCTCACATACTGAAGGAGTTAAATAAATCTTGTACCCCGTTCCCTGTGGCCACAAGAGAATTTTCTCATAAGCCCTTCAGAATTACTGTATTATGTAGCTATATCAATTTTCAGAAGTTTTGACATGTTTGAGGCAATCATTCTACCTCCTGACTGTATTTCACTTACTGTTCAATTTTAAGGTCTTTTAGTAATGTCTTTTATGTAACATTTCTTCATGCTGCTGTTTCCTTTAAAAGCCATGTCTTCTTGATTCCATTTCATTATATAATTCAGTGTCATGGCCTGTAGTACTTGGCGATTGGAGTTTGTTATGTAGCTCATTTTTTTGACCCATGGCGTATTTGATAATGGTAGATTAAATATAATATTGGCCATCATTATCCTGATAATCCTGCACCTCAAAATTTGCCAATGAACCCCTGCATAAAACTTCCAGCATTTAATCAGATAATCATAGTACTGTATGAGTTACTAATATGAAATTCACCCTGTTTTACCTCAAAGCGTATGTGTGGTTGATATGACCCTTCTGGCTCAATAGTCGATATGGAGAGAGGAGTTTTATTGTAGGAGGCGATTTGTTTGTGGCCACCCCAAACGGGATTGAGGCGTCTGGCAATAGATAGATAGATAGATAGAATATAGCCAGCTCTATTGCCTGGTGATATTGGTGCCAGAATGTGCAGGCATCCCTCTACAGTATCAACCAGAACCTAATTCTCAATATAAAGAAGGTTGAGGTATGATTCAGCAACAGGTAAGAAAAAATAAATAGGTGAGTTGGGGGGAGGGGAGTCAAATGGTGGGTGACAGAGTGACTTGGAGGCGTTTTGTCTGCGGCCACCCTTTGCTGGATTAGGGCGTCGGGCTATAGATAGATAGAAAATATATAAAGAACTATCAACAGTACATCATGGTTAGTGAAATGACCCACACATATACATTCAGACGGTTGTAATTACATAACTTGTTTTAATATGAGGGACCTGGGTCACTCATACAATTCAAATACCAGTTTGTGGTTGCTTAGAATGAGTCATAGTTGTAAGGAAGGAGTAAGTCTCCTGGGTTACCATTCATACTGACAGCCAGGCTAACAACAATTGGCCATCAGCTCAATTACAAGAGATTAGGAATTTATGTTAGGATAGAATTAATGCTCTGTAGGCAATTTTGCATCACCTTAGGAGTTCCCTTCACAGTCTCTCTTCATATGATATCTCCTTGGTTACTAGTCTTATCATCTGTGCAGTCTTGCCACACTTGCCATCAACTAATCTGAAAGGGTTGGAGATCTCTCAGGCTAGAAAAAATAACTTGTAGACAGTTTTAATAATCTTCAGAGACCCCATTAGCCATTGTTTCCTCTGGTAGAACTAGGCCAGTAAGTAAGTTTAATCTCCTTTGGAAGAGTCTCCAAGTAGTAAAGTTGATCAAGGCTTTAGCCACTCCAGTTCATGTACTCTTTCCTAAGCTGAATGATATTACTTAGAATTAACAGGATTAAAATACAGTACCAGATGCAAAGACCCATGGATTAAGTATTTTATTTCAGTTTTTGCCCCTTCGTTCTTTCCTCGTCTTTCTGCCTACGGGTGACTTTACACTCCCAATTCTGTCTTGCATTCCTTCATTCTTTCCTCTTCCTTCTGCCTGTGGGTGACTTTACACTGAGTGACAAGCCAAGTGGTTTCCTGTACACCAGGAAACCATAAGCCGGTGAAGGTTCATATCCAAGGGATGATTGGGGTTTATTGCTCACGTAATGCTTCTCAGGGATGAGTGAGGTTGGTCTCTCTCATCTTAAATGTCAGGACCAACTGCCTAGCCCCGTTCTCCTACGCGCCTCATGGGGCAATGTAGGATTGGATGATGGATGGATTTCAGTTTTAACCACACACTTGAAAGATGAACTGATTTTATTCATGCTTCCTACAGATGATATTCAGCATGGGAAAGACTTTGAACTGGAGGGGTTATATCGTATCATTTATGAAGGTTCCAACATGCTTGCATGCATTGGCTTTGGTCACCTAATGGCGACTTTCCATGCTGCTCGATTGCAGTAGCTCAGTAGTTGCGCTTGCTCTTCACAACCATAACGTTGACAGTTCGAGCCCCCACCAGGGTAGCGTATACGAGGTCTCTCCTTGCCCTTCAGAGCTATGTGGTCCATTGGTCCTAGCTGGTTGGGATTAATCCTCTGGCAACCTCTGTGATCAGCCTCCTATCCCTGATGTCACACTCTGTGACCTTGTTCCAAGCCATTTTCTGTGTCCAGTTGCCATCCTCCATCCTTTCAACATGCCCCGTCATTCAATCTACCCCTTCTTATTACAGCACCGATACAATACTCTTCAGTCATGTTCTTCCTCCATTAATCCCTTTAATACAGTACTATATATCTGTCTCAAGTTAGATATGATGGTCTGGTGGTAGAAATAGATAGTAAAATGAGAATATAACTACATCTTTTGGATTACAGGGCACAAACTGCTCCAATGATTAGCCTTTATTCTTGCTAATTTAAGACTGTTATTCAGCTTGGGTAAGACTTTTCAAACTTGAAGGGTCACATTACAACCTTCAGGAACCTGTTCAATAGGAAAGTAATTAAAGGTTGATAGGAGGAGAGATTTTGGACTGAAGGGGTTAGGGACAGGCTTCATTAAGCCATTCTTGTTACCTTTAAACTATGTTAATCAGCATAGGAGAGACTTTTCAAACTTGGAGTCCCATATGACATTCTTTAACATGTGTAGGAGAGACACTGGATAAAGCCTGATTGGAGATATAGTATATTGAAGTGGAAGGACTGCATACCTTACATCCTTCATTAACCATTGCTGCTACCTTTAAATAAGAATTATCATACTGAAGGTAATTACTAGCATCCTTCATTAACATATTACTGTACTGTAATTAGGAGAGAGGTTTCATAAGTTGATTGGAAGTCAGGAGACAGCAGGAATATATCATTACTGTTAAGGGGGATGAATTTGTGTGTAGGCTATGATATAGGAAGCATATCTCAGAATATGGATGTACAAGGTTAATCATATCTTGTATAGTACTTACACTTTCAGATTTGATAGCTTTTCCTTTTGTAATCTTTACTGAATGATGCAATCAGTTCATGATTACACATTATATAATCTCAGACTTCATCTGTGTCATTGTAGTTGGCTCACCTTGACAAATTTTAGTCCTTCTGCTGCTTAGTTCCTGTATCTAAGTGGCAGAATAAGACAGTATTATGGTTTTGCATCCTCCCCATAGATCTTCATTATGATCTGCATGATAATCTAGTCTTTATCTCTAGAAACAGCTCAGCATTCAAGGTGGAGAGATGCCAGGTTTTTGTCAGTTTAGGGTGGACATGTAGTCTATATGGTTTGTCTATTGTTTTATGTATTCATTATTATTATTATTATTTTTTTTTTACTGTGGATCAAATTTAGCGATTCATCTCTTCCGTTTATAAATCGGTACAACAGATAGGCTTTCATTCTCTCAGTTCGCACGGAAGGTATGAGCACCGAGTACTGTGCTGTCTTCCTGTGCAGTGTATATTTTGTCATTTGTACTCTCATTATAAGTTTCATTAAAGAATTTGTATCATATGTTTAGTTTCTGTGTCACTCAGTGTGTTAAGTTTATGTAATATATGGTTAATCGTTTAAGACCTGCCGTTCGATAGCAGGCTAAGTTGCAGTTTTTACTTTCTCCCTTTATATAAGTAGCAACTGCTCTATATTCTTTCCATAGCACTTGTTCATGATTAGCATTAAACTGCAGGCTTAGGTATTCCAAGTAGCTCAGGAAATTTCGAGATATCTCCACCTAAAGCGACATTAATAGGTACATAACAGTTTAGTTTAGTCTGTGCATGTTGTTCAATTTCCCATTTTTTTGTAAACATGTAAAGAAATAAAATACAGTAGAGGTTTTGGCCGCTATCCCTGTGGGGCCGCGGTAGCAGGGTCAGCATGGTACTGGCCTGGTAATCAGGAAGACCCGGGTTCAAGTCCCGGTGTGATAGAGGTTTCTTTAAAATGTGGCTGAGGGAAGTTTGCGTAGCAGGCTTTCCTTAAAACCATAAGGCCCCATACTTGCACTTCAGCTCACATACACCAAGACACTTACATACACTAATACATACATACACACATCAAGACGCACACACACACTACTACATACATACACACATCAAGACACGTACACAGCCACCTTCACACAGTACACACACCACACACACAAGACACGTACACAGCCACCTCCACACAGTAGACACACACACAAGACACGTACACAGCCACCTCCACACAGTAGACACACAGAGGGTGGGACAGACATACCACAGGCAGACAGAGAAGGGTATATACAAAACACAGGGCGTGAGAGAGGAGGGGGTTTTATTAAAAAGTCCAATTTTGGTATACCTCCTGTGGCAAAATGGATATAGCCCCCCCTAATATATTTGGATATTTTCATTTAGTGCCCCCCCAGGCCCCAGACCCACTCGGCTGAACCAAATTGTCTGGCGTCAGCTGGAACATGATATACTAGAGTTATGCCGGTCATGCGGGGGTTAATGGTGAGTGTAGTATAACTGTCAGGCTCCTATGACACTCAGCCGAACAAAATCGTCTGCCAGCTGGAATGGAATACTAGAGTTGTCCCAAGCACCAGAGGATTAAAGAATCTTACCCCCCTGAGTGATGCTCGGGACAAGCATCACTCAGGGGGTTAAGAATAATTAACCCTCTGGTGCTTGGGACAAGTCTAGTACCCCATTTCAGCTGACTCAGACGATTTTATTCGACTGAGTGAGTCATAGGAGCCTGACAGTGTCAATACCGTCACCATTAACCCCCCTCACGACCGACATAACTCTAGCATCATGTTCCAGCTGACGCCAGACAATTTGGTTCAGCCGAGAGAGGATCCTAGGATCCTGAGAGACACTATAACATCACAAACAAAATACAAAATGCCTTCCCTCCATCTTGAACGTACTATAATTCATTTACATTAAGTAAGCTCGTATTTTCGTATTTTTGCAGCTTATTTCATGTATCTTAGTTAAAAGAAAAAAATACTACGAGCCGGTGAATAAAACCAACACTTGTAGACGAAGAATATAATTACCAGTTTCGGTGGACACTGCCACCATCTTCAGTGGTCAAGATAGTGAGAGGGAGTGACATGCTGATCATACAAGGGTTCCTTTTTATGCGTGTGTGTGTGGAAGGGCGGGGTAAAGGTGAGGTGGGGTGGGGTAGATTGTAAGCGGGGATTAACCCAAGGGGGATTTTGGGGGGGACATTACCGGACAGGTCAGGTGTAATTCCTATCTGACCTTACCTGTGTCGTAGCAGGAAGGGTGGGGTAAAGGTGAGGTGATAGGAATTGTAAGCGGGATTAACCTGTCCGGTAATGTCCTCCCAAAATTCCCCTTGGGTTAATACCCACTTACAATCTACCCCACCCCACCTCAGTTCCTTACCCCACCCTTCCTGTACGACACAGGTAAGGTCAGATAGGAATTACACCTGACAGCTGTCCGGTAATGTCCCCCCAAAATCCCCCTTGGGTTAATCCCCGCTACAATCTACCCCACCCCACCTCACCTTTACCCCACCCTTTCACACACACACAGGCATAAAAAGGAACCCTTGTATAATCAGTACGTCACTCCCTCTCACTATCTTGACCACTGAAGATGGTGGCAGTGTCCACCGAAACTGTTTGGTAATTATATTCTTCGTCTACAAGTGTGGGTTTTATTCACCGTCTTTGATTATCACGCAAGAGTGATTCATTCAGCCAATACTACGAGCTCTGTATCTTTTCATAGCCCTTCTTCGTGACTAGCATCGTATTCTAGTTATCTATAGTTACAACTGAGCATTCAAGTTGGAGGGATCACAACTTTAAGCAATTACAGTAAACAAACAAACAAAAAGCAAGTGTCGTCCTCTTGACCTCTCGTCTTCGCAAGAATGCAGCGGTGGCGCCATCTTGTGCATGGAATGCGTGAAGTGCAGGCTCTTGAGTGGAAGGAGCACGGAGCCACGGGAGACTTAATAACATTCGCTAGTCAGCCAGTCTAGAAGCCTGGGACATTTGCCTGAAATAATAATAATAATAATAATAATAATAATAAAAATAACAAAACCAGTCATATACATAATTCAATATCTTAGTCACTCGATCTGTCCATTCCGCCTCTTCTGTATGAGACGCATTTCTGTAAGCTATTTTTTCTAACATGGGAGGTTCGATACGTTTGATTGAGCCTATCCATAAGACTCCTAAAGCTGAGTAAATGCCTCTGAAAGTTGCAAAATATAAAATATAAAACGTCTATATGATATAAAAACCTTTGTTCACCTCCGGACTCGATTTGTGGCGCCTAGACCAAGCTCTGACGTCATATTTACACTGCTACCTTTAGACGATTTCCTGGAGCTTAAAGAAACCCTCTCGGGATGATGGGACAGACACAATAACCCCTTCAGACAGAGAATGACTTAGTTACTTTGTTCTAGGTAACCGGACGATTTTATTCAGCTTAGGAGATCCCCTCGTAGTGAAGGGGTTGATGGTGACACTATCTAACCCCTCCAGTACGAAATTTCTCTCCAGAGTTGAAGAAAATCGTCTGGAGGAAGAAAGATGAAAATCGAAAAGTGTTAATGTGGCGCGGTGTTGCTCCCGTAGTAGGGAAAAGCTACACGTACGATAGCAGGGGCTCTTTTCCCTGGTACGTACTCTGGCCGTAGCCGGGAGCTGATCTTTCCGACCAGAAGCAACTGAAGGGCGTACAAGGCCACTCCTTCCCCGCCACGTATAGAGACTGTCGGCGCGGTGTTGCTCCTGTAGGGGAGAACAGCAGGAGAGGGATGCACTGGGGCAACTCTCTCTCTGGGGTGTACTAAGGCCGGAGCCTTGGGTCGCCTTACCCTCGTAAACTTTATTAGGCCGTAGTCTTGGGCCTCCTGCCCTTGGGCCTCCTGCCCTAGAGGGTGTAACAATTGTCGTCAATACGGTGCTACCTGGGACTGAAGCTAGTTCAGTCCCACCCCTTTTCTGACGATGGTTGTCCCGCCTGCAAGGTAGTTGCCTTTCCCTGGTCACCTGGTGTTGGGGCGGTTGCGGGGGTCAGGGGCTCAGGATTTTAGTGTCCTGGTGACCCTCTTGATCGGGGTCACTAACCCCAATGTTGTATCCTCCTGGGGTGGTGGTGCGTTGGCGGCCCGGTGGTGGGGTGGGGGGTGGTGAGGTGGCGGGCATTTTACCACCCTCCGCTTTGTAAAAGTCACGACCCCGTGACTGGAGGTGGTAGGTGGTGGAGGTGGAGGTCTGGTGGGCCGGGGTGAGGTGTTGGAGGAGGCTGACCCAGTGGGTGGTGAAGGTGTTAGGCTCCTGATGGGGGTTGAGAGTGAGCCGGAGGGAGGATGGGTGGTCAGTCCGGCGTAGGAGGCGGAGAAGGTGGGGGGTCCCTCGGATTCTGACAGGTGGGCGGTCGTGGTGGCGCTATAGCACCCTCTCAATTTTCGTCTCTGGTTGTGGTGGTACGGTGGTGGTGGTTGTTTCCGCGGCGGTGAAGGTGGGAGTTGGTGATGGGTGGTGTGGTGCAGTGTTGGTGGTGGGCGTAGCGGGCGGTGATTGAGAGTGGTGGGTTGGAGGAGGTGGGGTAGCCGGAGGAGATGCAGGCGGAGGTGAGGTTGGTGAAGGATCAGAATCGGAGGAAGGTGGTGGTGGGTCAGGTAAGGGTGAAGTGGGGGAAGGGGTTTGTGGGTATGGTGAGGTTGAGGGTGGGGTGGGGGAGGTGAGCGAGGAAAGAGAGGCAGGTGAGAGTGAGGAGGAGGATGGTGTGATAGGGAAGGCGAATGAGTTGGCTGTGTTGGCGGGAAAAATGAGTGGCGGGGAAGTGATGGTGGCGGGTGGTGTGGGGTGGTAGGTGGGAGGGAGTAGACAGGAGGAGGGGGGTTTGGGAAGTAGGTGAGGGAAGATGAGTTCAGGGTTCTTGGTGGTCTGTGAAGGGGAGGCAGGCTTTGTGTTGGGGAGGAATAGGAAGGGGGGAGGCGGTAGTAGTGGAGAAAGTGGTGTGTGAGGTGGGAAGGTTAGGAATAGGGATAGGAATAGGGGAGGGCAAAATAGAAGAGATAGTGAGAGGAAAGGAAAAGGAAAGATGACGTTTCCCCCTGTCGTGGACTGGGGGAGATGTGAGGTGGCCCTCGTCATTACGGTGGGATGCGGGGGCGCCTTCTGTGCCTTCCTCGTCTTGCATTCCTGCTTTGAGGCTTGCGGCAATCCGCGTATGGTGGGGAGGCTTGTAAGCGCTCTTGTGTTGTTTTGCTGCGGCGGGCAACTTTTAGCTGTTCACGAATGTCGTGGATTGGGCACTCAGGGCAGCAAGGAGAAAATTCCCACGGATTTACAGGGATGAGATCCGTGGGGAATTGCTTGATGTTCCCGATGCGTTTGGGGGAGGAGTGGACGGCTAGAAGGCGCCTTACTAGGCTGATTTTTTTATCCAGGTCTCCCGTCGGTTCATGTATTATGAAGTGGTTTTTAATGAAACCGGGGAGGGTCCTGAGGAGTTTGTGGAATATGAGTTGTTCCCGGGTTTTTGCGTCTGTGCCCTGGTACGCAGCGGTGACGGAGAAGTCCACCCTTCCCTCAATTGCTGCTTTTTCTCTCACATCTTCTATTCCCTCCTTCTTTTCGTTCAGTACTCCCTCTTTCTTTTATTTCCTCCATTCCCTCTTTCCTTTCCTCCATCACTCCCTCACTTTTTAACTTCCACTACTCCCTCCCTCCTTCCACTATTCCTTCACTCCGTTACTCCCTAACTCCATTCCTTCATCCTTCTATGCATTCTCTCCCTCCCTCCGTTATACCCTCTCTCCCTCCACTCATCCATCATTCTCTCCATTCCTCCACTCCCTGCCGCCTTTCACTGCTCCCTAATTCTTTCCATTCATCCACTCCCTCCATCCCTCCAAGTATTCCCTCCCTCACTCCTTCCATCCAACTATCTATCCTTCTAGCGAATCCCTCCACTCTCCCGTAACCGCAGCCCATCTTTTCCTTCCTCGCTCTCCATTTTTTCTTTCTCTTCTACCAACTTTCCCTCAAGGTTTTCCTCCATCTCCTATTCTTCTTGCCTCCCTCCCTCCACTAGCTGTCCTTCTCTCCCACTTCTCCTCCTACTTTCCTCTCCCTCCAATTTCCCTCACCCGTTCCCTCAATCTTTCTAACCCTCAGTCAATTACCTACTTTCCTTCCTCTGCCCCTCCATCCCTTCCTCTCCATCCCTCCATCCTGCCCTCCCGTTTTTCCCTTCCTCCATTTTCTCTCACTCTTCCTCATATCTACCTATCTATCCCTTCAGCTATACCCTCACTCACTTCTTTTAAAAACCATTATTTTATACTCTCTCTCTCTCTCTCTCTCTCTCTTTTCATTAGTACAGATATTACCTCCCTCCATCTTCCACCTGCTCCTCCTTCTCCTCCTCCTTTCTTCCCCCATTCTGCTGTCCATCTCTCCATTTCTTCTCCTCCTCCTCCCTCACTTCTCTCTCTCCCTCCTCCTCATTCTCCACTTCTCCTCTCTTCCTCCATCCCTAACTCCCTTTCTAATTTTTTCATCCTCCCTCCTCTTCTTCCACTTTCTAACTCCCTCCTCCACCTCTTCCTCCTCTTCTCTTCTCTCTCCATACCTTCTACTCTCTTCCTTTCTTCGCTCACGTCGTTTACTTCATTCGCAAATACTGTATCTCCCTTCCTTCTCGCCCAATCACTTTTCTCTCTCTCCCGTTCCTCCCTACCGCTTCTCCCTCTCTCCCGTCTTGCTCTCCTTCTCTGCCTTCCACATTTTCTCCTTCATTTCTTCCTTTCTCCTTTCCTTCTCGCTTCCCCTCCCTCCATCTCTACCCCGACTCCAAATCACGGCTTTCATTTTTTTTTCCTCCAATCCATCTCTCTCTCTCTCTCTCTCTCTCTCTCTCTCTCTCTCTCTCTCTCTCTCGTTAACTGTTACATCCCCATTAACTAGTAGAAATGTTAATTATACAATGAAAACACTTTAACCATCATATGATCAGCTGAAAGTTCTGGGGACGAAGCTGTATAACATTATATTACCTCAGAAAAAAAGCAGTATACCCTAAAAGAAAGCGGAAGTCACCTTCGGCCGCCCGTTTATCTCCCACCTGACGTCATCAGAATGTGCGCACGAAGTGACCTTCTCTCCTTGGACCTTGACCTGGATGAAGGTGTCATCGAGGCTTCCGTCGTATGTGAGGGCGTCTAGTTGCGATAAGGCTACAACTGTGCCCAGAGATGGCGTCGCTGCCTGTTTCACAATTTGTTTGAATTGATCCCATTTTAGTCTCGGGACGATTTTCGGAGTGACAGTGGCGATTATTTTACCCAGGTTAGGTAATGTGACTGCAATCTTTTCTTTGTCTGAGTCGAACCCTATGTCTAAGAGGAGTTTAACCATATCCAAGTACTCATCAGTGTTACATTGGTCCGGGTTGAATTTCGGCAATTGAATGTGATGTTTGGCTGCCACTGTACAAGTTTCCTTTTATCGTTCCTCCGTGCTTTTACTCGGATCCAGAACCACCGCTTGCCACCAGTGTTATGCTGGTGTTTTTAAGGCGACTTCTCGTCCTAAAAACACTAGCGACTGAAGCGGGGTCCTCTCTCTAGACCGGAAGTAAATCACCAACAAAGGAACAGGACATAAAAACCAGGCAGTACACCTTAACACATCTATAACCTTAATTCTAACCGTTACAATACAACACAGAGTGATATTTGAGATACAGGGGAACAGAGACACAGAGTTAACATTCAGCACCACAAAATATAGTTACACTCAGTGCACACTACAATGCTCATACAGAGATATCTTGAATTATATATGGTATTGTCTATGTGTCACTGTTAGGCAGGATATACACTGAACTGATCACAAAGGGGATAAACAAGACTGGGAGTTTGTAGGGGAAATATTACTATAAATAAGACAGGGTGCGGATAGCGACACTTGACACAGTCACCTGGTCACGGCGACACTCACACTCAGGCGACTTTGATGAATGGTCGTGGAGAAGGAAGACGTGTTTCTGAGCTCTCCTCTAGCTGCAGGGTTGCCTCACCGGCGTTAGCTTTTTCCTTTTACTCGCCACTAGGGCGTTTTTCAATAAAGTTAGGTTAGCTAGACCTCATTTTCCTCCCTGGCCTTAGTAGATATAGTAGGTGTCTATATCTAATTACTGAGATTGCCTTTGCTTACTCACCTCTGGAGTGTACCCCCCACTGATCGCTCTGGGGTGAGTGACACACAGACGCGTCCTCCCGAGAGTGGTTTGAGAGGGTAATCTCAGACTAGGTGTGTTTTCCCCGGGCAATTTCCCCCTCACTGGGGAAGTGGTAACTATGGCGGACGCCACTACTGCCTCCCCTCCCCCCTTCAGGGGGGGAGGTAGTCCTGACCGACCCCCGACTGCTGCACGGACGGACTGCCCCCAGACTGAACGGCCCCAGACACGTACCCGTCTTGACATTAACATACACAACGCCGAGTTTGTCATGATTCATGCGGTTAGTTCCACTCCCCTGTCCAGCCTCAATCCCTTCATCATCAAGAAGGTGATTGATGGGTGTGCAGGAGAGGTGGAACAAGTGAAAAAACTTGCGAGTGGAGACCTTCTCGTAAAAACCAAGAATTCAGCTCAGGTCAAGGATTTGCTTAAACTGAGGAAGTTCCACTGTCACGATGTCCAAAAAACGATCCCGCACGCCATGAATTCCTGCAAGGGTGTTATCACCTGCAGGGATCTTGTGCTTATGGAGGAGGAAGAAATCGTACAGGAACTTGCTTAGCAAGATGTAATAGAGGCCAGATTCATCACAAGATTTTCGGAAGGCATAAGGACGAAGACCGCAACAGTTGTTTTGACTTTTGGAAAGGTATCTCTCCCAACCAATGTGAAAGTTGGATATGAAATAGTAAATGTCAGACCATACATCCCGAACCCCCTTCGTTGTGCAAAGTGTCAACTCTATGGACACCACGAAAAGGCTTGTCGGGCTTCCAACATTGTGTGTGGCAAGTGCGCGACTGTAGGTCACTCTGCTGACAACTGTACATCCGAGACTGAGTGCTGCTTTCACTGCAAGGATGCTCACTCCACTTCCTCAAGGGCTTGTCCCAAGTGGAAGGAGGAGAAAGAGGTCTGCACAGTGAAGGCAACTGAGGGCATTTCCTTTTACGATGCAAGGAAGAAGGTGAAGGAGTTGCATGCAACTCCCAAGCCTAATATCTCCTATGCATCGGCGGTTGTGTCCCGTCCCGTGATGTGCACCGTTGAGACACAGACTGACCTAACATTCGCTCCTCATGCCCCACGCCCTACCTCTCTGTCTAAGCCTCCTGTACGTTCCAACTCTCTGACAGACATCCCTGTTGCCACTTCATACTCTCAGGCTGGCTGCCGCTGCTCCTTCGCAGTCAGTGCGGCCAAAACAGAAGCCTGACAAGTCAGATAAAATTAACTTGACCACCCTCACCAAACAGTCACGTCCTCATGTCCTTCCTGCTCCTAGTCCAGCGAGCGAGAGAAAGAATAGCTCTTCCTCGGTGGATTCTGGGAGCCTTGTTATTGATGAGAATATGGAGATCTCCACGAGTAAGCACCGGGAAAGGTCCCCCGGTAGCCACTCGCCTGGTGGCGGGCGGCATAAAAAACTAAGAGCACTGGCCACCCTCGTAAATCTTAAACCGTCGCTTTCACTGTATTACAGTGGAATTGTAGAGGTGTCGGGAATAAGTTACCAAATATAGCAATCTTGCTGTCAATACACAGGCCAGACGTTATTTGTTTACAGGAGACGCGCCTGGAGGATCACCCTGATCCTCCACAGTTAAAACACTACCACTCGTATAGAAGATATGAAGGTCACGGAGTCGCCATATACACCCACAAATCACACCCACAAACGGAAGTGATTCTAAATTCTACTCTGGAAGCTGTCGCGTGCAGAGTAAAATTTAATAACACGTATCTGTCTATTTGCTCTCTGTACTGTACTCCACACGGCCCCATTGATAGTGATGCTTTAAATTCACTACTATCCATTTCATGGACCGTGTATCATGGTTTTTCTCAAATATCTTTCAAACTAATCAATTGATCGGTATGATACTTTGACACAGTGTACATGACACCTCCCGCTAATTTTTGGTAATATACGGCATTGCCAAGTGGTGTTAGTGAAGGCGTTTACTCTTGACGTTTAAAGGCAAAGTCGCGTGAGCCCTGCAGGGCTAATCTACACAAACGAACGTCCGCTACCCCCATCTCCTTCCTCTCCCTCCCTCTCTCCCTCCCTCCCTCTGTCTCACTGTTTCACTCTCTCTCTTTCTCTCAGCATTCCCCCCAATACCTGTATGTAACATACAATATGCAATAAAATACCGTTTACCATTATATTATTCAGTAGCAGCAGATAACTGGAAAGTTCTTAATGAAAAGGATATAGCGTGGTCTGACCTAACGACCATAATAGGCTAATGGTTAAGTTTTCCCAACGAGGGTGTCAGGTGCGGGGTTGTCTGTCGGCCGCAGCACTTGTAGTATACCTACTGACTGCATCAGGCTAGTGAAGGACACGGATGCCTCATCGCTGTCATGGCCGCCATGTTACTGTCCGCGTCGTTGCAGAAATGCAATTGCACTCCGACTCCTAACCATATACAGAACGGAGAAAGCTAACAATAGATTAAGGATTAATCTCAATAGGTAAGTGAATCTTCAAGTGTATAAATACATAACAACACACTCACACGCAAAAAGCACACACATATTGGTCACTCAATCAATCAATGCATCTAGGCTATCTCCCTATCAAATTATCTATTACTTTGTCTCTATCTCACCCGTAGTATACAAAACGGTGGCTCACCATTATCCATTCAATAATTGCTACACTCGTTGTAGTAAATAGGTTGTTATCTATTGAAAGTATATATTTATGAAAACACAACAACAGTATTGTGACATTCTTTAATATTTCACGAATGCTTTACAGACTATGTTATTGTTTTTAACTGCATGCTTCTGTATGTATTCTACAATTGTAGTTTTTCCTGCACAGGCCTTATGATCGCGTAGCAGATGTCATGGGAATGACGGTGGGAGCAGTGCGTGCACTTGTACACCGCAACCCGGGTTCTCGCAGTGGTACACGAACACCACCACCTGGGACAGACACTCCCCTGCAACACCACCAGGCACACCGACACCCACCTCCACACCACGTCTCTTTGACAGTTTTGCCATTGGTGCCATACGCCGCCATGTACATGGTGAATTTGCTAAGAAACATACTTTCACCATTAGCACGTTGACAGACGACTTACGGAAAAAGGACATCATCCCTAGTGAAACCTCAGACACAGCGGTGTGGCGATTACTACACAGCATGGGGTTGCGCTATAAGACCTCACAGAGGAAAATGTACGTACGCAAGGAGTCACTTGATATTGTGTGCTGGCGCACTGGCACTCTCCGATCACTCAGGGAATATCGGAAGGAGGGGAGACGAGTGGTATACGTTGATGAGACATGGTTCACCACGAGGATGCATCCCAGCAAGGAGTGGGTGGACACCTCACAGCCTGCGACCAGTGCCGCCTACAGTCGTCAGGTCCCGCCTGGAGAGGGTGAGCGCTTTGTGGTTGTTGCTGCGGACACAGCTGACGGTTTTGTTGACGATGCATTCTTGTGCTTCCCAGCAAAAAACAAAAGTGGTGACTATCACGGCGAAATGAACAGTAATCTCTTCCTCCGCTGGCTGACGTCGCAGCTCCTTCCAGCCTTGCCTGAGCCATCAGTGCTGGTGCTTGACAATGCGCCATACCACAACCAGCTGAGTGAGGAAAGTCGCTGCCCTACCACCTCCACCATCAAAGCAGGCATCGTGGAATGGTTGACGTGCCGCCAGATACCATTCCCACCACACGCCACACGCCCTGAGTTGCTGCAGATCTGTAAGCAGAACCGGCCACAACCGCTGTACCAGATTGATGACGTCATCCGTGCATAGGGTCATGAAGTCGTCCGACTGCCACCAGCTCATCCTGAGCTCAACGCCATTGAGCAGGTCTGGGGTTCAATGAAAAAACATGTGCGTTCCTCACTGCAGCGGTTCACTCGGGCAGATCTGCAGGCCAGGATAGAGGAAGCCAAGCTTAGCGCAACAAGGGAGGTGTGGGAAGGTGCAGTGAGACGGTCCAGAGCCTTCGAGGATGAGTACTGGTGCACGGATAACATCCATAAGCGTGTAGATCCCGTAATTATCAACATCGAGAGTGATTCCGAGGATGATTTGTTCCTTGATAGTGACGAAGACTGTGAATAAACTTTCTGTAATATGCTCAGTTGTTTGCATCACTTTTCTACCTATTATGATATTTATTATGAGAGAGAGAGAGAGAGAGAGAGAGAGAGAGAGAGAGAGAGAGAGAGAGAGAGAGAGAGAGAGAGAATTTCATAAATCCATTACGGCCCTATTATGTTGTGTTGATTATATACCGTACCGTACTGGTTTGTAAGTTAAACTGTGTGATTTAATTTTGGATACCTTATCTTACCTGCTCGTAGTAAACACGTCGATATGGGGGGTAAAGGAATTAAGAGATCGTGATAGTAGGCACATTATATTGGGTGAATAAGGTGACGGTCATACGCTCTTTAGTCAACTCCCGTTTATATAACTTCAGGACATACAATAACAATGATTAAATGAACACAGACTCTACAAACAACAACATACTGTATTTATGATACCCGATACTAATCATTATAACATGATAGAGTGGACAGAGGGGGGGGGCACGGGAAGGCCAGCAGGAATGAGGGTTGAGGGGGGAAGTGAGGAGGGGGAGGGGGGAAATGAGGAGGGGGAAGGGAGAGGGGGGAGAGGGAGGGAGGTAGGGAGGGAGAGGAAGGGGATGGGGGGTAGCGGACGTTCGATTGTGTTGATTAGTCTGGCGACTCACGCGACTTTGCCTTTAAACGTCAAGAGTAAACGCCTTCACTAACACCACTTGGCAATGCCGTATATTACCAAAAATTAGCGGGAGGTGTCATGTACACTGTGTCAAAGTATCATACCGATCAATTGATTAGTTTGAAAGATATTTGAGAAAAACCATGATACACGGTCCATGAAATGGATAGTAGTTGGCCAGAGAGAAGGAAGGAAGCTGTGAGGCACCATATAAGGTTGCCTAACCAGTTAAGTATAAATAATATTGCATTTACAGAACCAGTCACAAATGCACAGCCGTCTGGGCATCGGGAAAGTACTTAATATTCAGGTATCCAAGTTTCAGAACAACCTCTTAGTGGTAGCTGGTGACTATCATCCTCCACTCACTTGATGTAGTGCCGCCTCCTCCTTCTTTTACCATTATCATTCTTTTTCTGTGTCTGTCCCTTTCTCTTCCTATTTCTCCCGCCTCTCCTGTCACCTTTTAAAGCTCTTCTTTCCTAGACCGAATGAATTTTAAAAGTAAAATGAGATTATTGTTTATACTGTGGAAGCATAGATTTCTCTCTTAGAGAGTCTTTGTGTGTGTGTGTGTGTGTGTGTGTGTGTGTGTGTGTGTGTGTGTGTGTGTGTGTGTGTGTGTGTGTGTGTGTGTGTTTCATCTTTAGTACAAAGTTATGGTTGCATGAAATTCGTTGAGCCTTAGTTAAGAGGCATGAATGAGTCTCCTTGGTTACTAGTCAAATCAACCCTTCAGTCTGACTACACCTGACCACCAACCGAGTTCAGTGACGCCACAGATCGTTGTCAGGTAAAAATCGCCGTATACACCATAAACATACATTATATCCCATGCCTTAGTACACTCGCCCTCAACTCTCTCTCTCTCTCTCTCTCTCTCTCTCTCTCTCTCTCTCTCGCACTGGAGAGTGGAATTAACTAACCCATATGAGCAGCCACAAGCAGCACTAGAATCAGCATCAAAGCTTATTTATGTGCAGTAAAATCGTCCGTAAATCAGGCTGGCGCAATATAAGCATCTGTTAAAGCCAGCCAACGCTTCAACGATACGACCTCCAAAATAGGCAGCGGTCGATCTAAATAGGGAGTAAAGGAATCAATGGCCTATGTATACTAAAATAGTTATAGAGTAGGTATTACGAGATTAGAGTTCATTTAGTTTACTCTCTCTAGACAGACAGACAGACAGATAGATGAATAGATAGATACATAGATAGACAGATGGATAGATGAGTAGACAGATATAGATACTATGTAAAATTCTGGAGTTGCTTATCACCTACTTGGGAGACAAATAATCTGAGCACATTAGCACACCTGGAGGTTAATCAGGAACCGGTCCAACGATCATGCCAGGAGTGAGAGGGAGTGGTGATGGGGGGAGGTGTGAGAGTGATGGAGGGGGAGGGAGTAGGTGTGAGTGACAGACGGGGAGGAGGCACGTATAGGAGTGATGGAGTGAGAGGTGGCAGGTGTGCGAGTGATGGTGGGGGAGAAGGCAGGTGTGGGAGTGATGGAAAGAGAGAAGGAGAAAGAGAGGGAGAAGGTAGGGGGAGAAGGCAAGTGTGAGAGTGATGGAGGAAGAGGAAGCATGTGCGAGTGTAACGGAGGTAAAAATATTAGGATGTTGAGAGAGACAGAGAAGAAGTGGAAGTGATGGTTCAGAAAGGGAATTAGGTAGAGGTGTAATGAAAAGCACACATTAATACGTAATCTTTTCACTGCTATTACGTCTTTTTTATTTAATTATCGTTACAGCTACACAATATATTTATTTTAGAAGAATCCTAACATAGTAACGTGATTAATTACAACCTCTGTTTAACTCCTTCACTACCAGAGATTGATTTAGTAGATTAGGTTAGACCAGGTTAGACTAGGTTAGGTCAGGGCATATACGAAGAAGCTATGAAACTGGCCCAGGGAGTTAGGAGTTTATGGTGAATGAAAGAGATATCAGGCTCAGCTAAGGGTAAGTCAGACCACGTAAGACGGGACTATGATGCCTGGCAGAGAGTGAGACTATGTAAAGAAGAATATGGAATGAATATTAGATTAAGTTAGGCTAAGTCAGGTTAGGTTGAATCACGCTAAGTCAGAACGCGTACAAAAAAGAACTGTGAAACTGACCTGGGCGCGAAACAGATCGAAAAAGAGAGTAAGGAGTGGAGGGATGGATGTTGGGGTGTGAGAATGGGGAGGGAGGGGAGACCGGAGTGCAGATTATGGCAGGAGAGGGAAGAACAGAAGAGGAGGGAAGGGCAGTTATGTCAGGCAAGATCCGGGTGTGATGGGATACAGGTGCATACGTCTTCCCTATCAGCATCACCAGATTCTGTCTCCCTATCTCTCTGTCTTGATATCTATGCCTCACTATTTTCCTATCTCTGTCTCGTTATCTTCCTACTAAAACAACCAGCTAGCCTCCCTATCTCTCTATCTCCCTAGCAGAACCAACTTCCGTCTCCCTATCTCTCTGTCATTATCTCTCTCCCACTACAATCATCTTCCCTAACTCCATCTCCCTACCGTCACCACCAGCTTTCCTGTCTCCCTATCTCTCTATCTCCTTACCAGCATCACCATCTTCCTTATCTGTCTCCCAACTAGCATCACCAGCATCCCTATCAATCCATCTATTCCCTATCAGCATAACCAGCTTGCCTATCATTCTACCAGCACCATCATGTTCCTTATCTCTCTGTCTCTCTCTCTACCATTCTGACCTTTCCAACACCACTACCACTATTTTTACTTATTTCCAAATCTTCAGCATCCGTCCTACGTTTAAACCAAATAATGTTTAGAGCGTTAGCAATTTTCGTAGCTACAACACTGAGGAAAGTTCACCAACACTTCTTTGCTGGCTGTGACAATCTTAAGTGTTAACTAAACCATATAAGTGTCACATATTGCAAGTGCCAGATATTGTTCTCTAGGCTACAAGTGTCAGATGGTGCTACCGAGGCTAAAGTGCTCTCAGGTCATGTCTTAAAGTGTCAGATATTGAGTTAAGGTGTCATAATATCGCCACACGTGTCAGATATTGCTCTCTAGGCTACAAGTGCCAGACGCTGCTACCCAGGCTACACTTAGTCTCTGGTGGTGTAGGGGTTAAAGTGTCACATATTTCCCCTTGCCAAATATAAACACCGTAAATCTGATAGTGATTCATGGCAGGTGTAACTCAGTGTGGTGTGAATAAGACTTGATGAATGTCTCGCGAGATAAGGCCATCCCAACTACACGAACCTGCCCTACAAGGAATACTAACTATACTGACGGCATGTCCAAAACTTGGGGCTCGTAACATCTCTCCGTTAGCGATTTACCTTGTCTACTACACCCATAATCTATAGGCTACTAACAACACTGATGGCCTGTTCAAACTGAGCTCGTATTCTCGGTGACAGATTTTGTTACGTATTGCACCAAGGAAAATGTGGACAAAGTTGTTGTTGTTGTTGCTGCTGCTGCTGCTGCAATCCCAGGCTGCCTGGCCGAGCAGACCCGTGGGCCACAGGTAAGCCACTGCTTCTGCGGGGACGTCCTACAAGAATAGTACAGCAAATACAACGTCCCCTTGTGGCAGACAGCGCCGGACCAGGGTCCTCCCCACGGTGAAATGCAGGGAAGTATGGGGAGGCTTGGCTCCTGGGTGGACGCTGCAGCTGCTCCATTCAGGGTGCACAAAGCCACTACCAGAGGAAAAGTGGCAAGAAAGGAGAGAGAGCAAAAAGGTGGGTAGGGATATTAAAATGTGTTTAGACAGGTGGGCACAGGTGGTGAGATGGGCAGGGCAGCCAAATGATCATATTAGCGTGGAGGTAAATCAGGTGCATTGGCCAGCTGGGAATCGAAGGAGAAAGGAGAGAGAGTGGAGAGTGTAGGACTAGAACTGCAGGTGTCTGAGAAGGGAATGTGTTTTATTTTTTTACAGATTTACGTAGTGAGTGAGTGAGTTAGCCACTTGTCTATTACTTTATATATTTATCTATTTAATCATTTATTTAATTTATTCATTTATTTATTCGTTTATTTGCGGGTTGTCAAGTAATGTGTAGTGGGACTGACAGGATGATTTAAAGGCGCAGTGAGCTGAGATTGGATTAAATAAAAAATAATTTAATAAAAACAAAAGTATCTGATGAGGAAATTTCAGGACCCTTCAGTTAATGCTCTTGGTGTGGTGTGGTGTGGTGTGGTGTGGTGTGGTGTGGTGTGGTGTGCTTTGCTGTGCTGTGGTGTGGTGTGCTGTGCTGTGGTGGAGTGCTGTGGAAGGGCAGAATGGTATGGTGTGGCATGGTAGGGAATGGTATGGCGTGCAGTGGTGCGGCCCCGCTGATGTCGTTATAATGCTGTGGTGAAGTGATGTGGTGTGATGTGGTAGGGTAGAATGGTATGGTGTGGTGTGGTGTGGTGTGGTATGGTGTGGTATGGTATGGTATAGTGTGCAGTGGTGTGGCTCCGCTGATGTCGCTATAGTGCATTGGAGTGATGCACCTCGGGTCCTAAAATGATTAATGACAGACAGACAGACAGACAGAGTCGTTCCCTGAAGCTACTACACCTAAAAACTGTATATATAAAAGTGGCAGGACTATCAGCTACGTGCCCAGTAATATGGACTACACATCATTCACATACAATTCAGTTTGATCACTATTACATATACACTATCAAATTAGCCATACCCATATCAAAGCAGTTTCTACTAACGGTTTTAAATAGGACGCTAACTGAGATATAATAATAATAATAATAATAATAGGCTTACTACTCCACTGCGTCTACTTCACACTAAGGACAAAAGTTAGCCTATTGTTCCACCGCCCCTACTCACACTTGGGCCTGTCCGCTGCTTTCCACCCTGACGCATCGTATCAAGGAGAATCATGTATGGGTCCCCTAACTAGTGAACCAGATTCCAACCCTTCCAGCCCACTGAATGTTAATGATTAGCTTAGCAGGACATTACTAGGCCTTGACACAGTTTGAAGACAGTAGGGAATATTTAACCTGGTGATATTTCCGACCTTTGCAAGCTATTTCCCATAACCTAGTGGCAGAGTTAATGATACGGCGTCTCATTCCTTCCATAGCAGTTTTTCGTGACTAGCATCACATCCTAGTGTTAATCTCTTCTCATAGCTCAGCATTCAGGGTGATGATGGCACTTTTACGCCTAGTTGGAGTGAACAGTGCATTGTGAAGCCGACAGTACAATATAAATCAGAAAACACTATGAGGGCACACGCCTTGACCAACGACAAATAAAATTACTATTTACTCCAGACTCCAGACTCGGATCCACCTCAAAACTGAAACAACTCTTTCTTGCTCCTTTGTCCACCTGTCCGCTAGATCTTTATTAAAATCCGATGCCAACTTTTTGACTGATACGGATGAAAACGGCCTTCCGACACCGTTAGCGAAGGTAATGACACTACAGCTGTAAACATAGAGAAAAAAACTGCATCTGTCTTAAAGGAAATCTAGGCAAATGACTAACACAAATGCAAACGTAGATAAGAAATGCTGCACCTGTCTAAAGAAAACTGAGGCACAAGAAAAATGTAGCTGCAAACGAGGTAAGAAATACTGCATCTGTCCTAAGGAAATCGAGGCACAAGAGGAGATAAAAACCATATTACCAGATATATTTACAACCGCGAGCAAAAACCGCACCAAGACTACATAGCAAGATAGCGAGACTGGCCATACGGGGCGATCTGAATACTGTACTACCCTTGATATCATCTGGACCCCCTCTGACGGCAGTAAATATGGAGTACCTAAGGAATCAACCACAAGGCCAGCTGAGGGAAAGGAACTGCACCCATTTTGATGATAAGCAAGGTGCGTGGCGTGTAAGAAGACTGCCAGGCCTTTGGGAACGGGCTGTCAAGTCTACTCACAGAGTATATGTATATAGATTACCGGTGTGTGTGTGTGTGTGTGTGTGTGTGTGTGTGTGTGTGTCTACTCACAGAGTATATGTATATAGATTACCGGTGTGTGTGTGTGTGTGTGTGTGTGTGTGTGTGTGTGTGTGTGTGTGTGTGTGTGTGTGTGTGTGCAGAAATCTCAAAATGAATTAATCTTGAAATTTGGCATTTTGTTTTTGTCCAAATTATTTGAAAGGCACGGATTTTCATGGATCTAGGGATAATACTCTGCTTTCTTCCTTTTCTGGCATTAAAAAAAAAAAAAATGATATCGTATGCCACTTAAGATCAAGAAAAGTTACGAATATGGACTCAGACTTCATTTCGTACGTGAACATCGGTCAAGGGAAAGTTATGGGGTTGTTTTTATACTACGTTGTCCCTGATACCATCATACTGCGACCACCCTCACTGAATAACTAATGTGATGGTGATGCTGAGGCCTTGGCAAGCTACTGGACCCTACATAAAGTTAGTAGTGTGGACACCCTTATTGAAAAATTAATGTGATGGTGGTACTGGTGTCATGGCAAGCTACTGGACCTTACATAAAGTTCGTAGTGTGGACACCCTTACTGGTGTGGACACCCTTACTGAAAAATTAATGTGATGGTGGTTCTGGTGTCATGGCAAGCGACTGGGCCCTATAAAGTTATTACTGCGATCACCTTCACTGAATATATAACTAATGTAACGGTGGTACTAGCGCCATGGCAAGCTACTGGACCCTACATAAAGTTAGTAGTGTGGACACCCTTATTGGAAAATTAATGTGATGATGGTACTGGCGCCATGGCAAGCTACTGGGCTCTATAACGTTACTGCTATGGCCACCTTCACTGAATAGCTACTGTGATGTCAGTGCTGCGGCCATGGCAAGCTACTGAATCTTATATAAAGCTATTACTGTGGCCATCCTAGCTGAATAATTAATGCGATGGTGGTACTGGCGTCATAGCAAGCTACTAAGCTCTATACAAAGCGTCTCAAGCATAAAAATAACTGACTAGATGAACCAAAATACATGTGATAACAGAGAAATGATGCCCTGTCACAAGAGAAGAAAGATCTCATGATATTGTGTTATTTGTGTACAGTCGGATGAACCAAATATAGATGTTTTTAAAGATGATAATGCTTTCGCTTACGAGAGAGAGAGAGAGAGAGAGAGAGAGAGAGAGAGAGAGAGAGAGGTCCATGACTCCGGTTTTGTATGAATGTATTATATGAAAAAATACATATTATGTTTATATAAAGTATGAAGGAAAATACTGATATGTACTAGAGATAATAAACTGCCAAGGAAAAGGAGATAAGAGTCCTCCAAACCCCAAATACAAACTATCATCACTGAGACAAAAACCATTCCCCCCACAGAAATTACCTGAGCCAGCTTTGCAAGGGACCTGTTCAAACCTCCTTTCTAAACCACTATGACTACCCCTTTTCCTCTAACTTGGCCTAAAATTGCCATCTCTCCGCTTTGAATGCTGAGCTGTAACAGTACACACTAAAATGGGACGCTAGTCAAGAAGAAGTGCTGTGGAAACCTGTAGTGCCACAGTACTGTCCTTTCCCTTCACTTACCTACGTTAAGCTGCAAAAGGACGAAAATCTGGGCCAAGTTAAGGTGAAAAGAGTACAGTTTTCAACATGTGGCCACGATGCTACTCTGTCCTTGTGCGTCAGTGTGGGAAGGGTGGATGGAGAGACATGCAAGCACGCACACACGCATCCTGACATGCATATTAACACACACACACACACACACACACACACACACACACACACACAGGACATGGCTCAGATAGACGCTGCTAGTGAGTCATAGGGCGTGGTCTTGTTAGCTAAGCAGGCCTTGTAACTTTTCCTAAGCTGTTTCTTTGCATATGGGAGATTAATATTCTCTTGGATCGATAGAGAGAGAGAGAGAGAGAGAGAGAGAGAGAGAGGGGTACTGGGGATAAATATGCATAGTAAAGAGCACCATAAATCCTCCTATAGTGGGTTTACTCGAAGCTGACAAACACCCGCCACCCCTTTCTACCAAGTGCAGTCAGACTTGAAAGCAAACTCGACTAGTAACCAAGGAGACTCATTCCTACCTCACAACTACAACTCAACGACTATCTGTCATCACTTATCCTTAATAGATCTCTTTGCATAGGGCCTTGATATTCTGTGTGCCATTCATGCAGTTTACATCATGTCTGTGGCCCAGAAGGTGAGCCTACACGTGGTGGCGCTGTGCATCCTGGGCGGTGCAGATGTGTCGCACACCCGGGAGCCATACTGTATATCCCCATATTTCCCTACACCTCGCCGTGGGAAGGAACCTGGACCGAACCTGTTGAGGCGCTGTCTAGCACAAGGGGGCAACGAATCCCAATACTTGTAGGACAGCCCCTCAAACGTAGATGCCTGCCTGTGGCCGACGCGTCTGCTCGGCCAGGCAGACCCTAGTTTAGCACCAACATCAGTATCAACAAGAACGACCATAATCATAGGCTACAGTACCAAGAATCTTTTACAATATCTTCATGAACAGACCTCAACAAAGAACAAGTCTCTGTTAGCCCCCTTGGAGTTACCATCAATTCAACAATAATAGTCTGTCTTTAAGTATCTGTAATCTCATGACCACGCCTCATAAGACTTCCTCTGACAACCAAAATTAAATCCTTAAATGCAATTATAGGTTTAATCGAGGTTTTGGTACGTGTGAATGTGTGTGTGTGTGTGTGTGTGTGTGTGTGTGTGTGTGAGAGAGAGAGAGAGAGAGAGAGAGAGAGAGAGAGAGAGAGACACACACACACACACACACACACACACACACACACACACAAAAGGTATATTTCATGACGTATGCACAACACAAGCACCAACGCGGCGCCACACACACACGTCATAGATTCTGCCTCACACACACACACACACACACACACACACACACACACACACACACACACACACACACACACACACACACAAGGACAGGATACTCTTCTTAAGTGGGCGAATCGAATGAGAACACGATACTTCAGCTAAAATTTGGTATCAGTAAGTGAAATTCTTGCCCAGTATGGCTTGTAAAATTGCCCTGCTTTGAGGAACACCAAAACATTGTCAACTTTCCATCTATTGAACTCTTTTTTATTTTTTCCATAGAGCCAAATATTCCCGAAAAACGCCAAAACTTTTCCGCTAGGCAAGAAAACAGCACCATTATTTTTTCTCTCCTCAGCTGTTGTGCCGATCATGGCTTGTCGTGGTTTTTTTAAACTGTGGTGAAAGCTGTTTTCCAGTGGTACCAGATACTTGCCAAAACAACGACAAATGCTGCAGTAAAAAAAGGGCCACAAATTTACCCTTGCCCTCTCGGATGTGTTCTACACCTAGTGAGTGGACACTTATTACTTGATCATGCTATCTCAGTATCTCTCCTGTAACACCTTTTATAGCTCCAGCCAGATGAGAAAAGTCGACTTTTTTGCCTTGCAACAGGTTGACGTCATCATCAAGAACGAACACAAGCAACAGCGGACTCTTATCATCAGTATTTCTGGCCAGTACTGGCAAAATCAAACTGGTTCCGTGCTAGTCTCACCGTTCCCATTATCACCTAAGGACAACACTAGCACAGTACCTTGCTTTAAGCTCACATCATCAGTATACTACAGGAAGGTCAAAATCTCAGAGTGGTATGGTACAGTACGGTACAGCAAAAGTTCGCCGACGCTCTCTACCGATTGTGGCAAAGTGGGGCGTTACATGAACTATTTCTATGTGATAGCAATATGAAGTACACAAGAAAAGAGTATGGGAAGGAAGGATATTCCCTGTCTCTGGGGAGGAAAGAGAAATACGCAAGATACGACGCAATGCTGGCTGAGAAATTCCGATGAACTCTTGGTCATGGCTGTGCAGAATCAAATCATCAGTCATTATCATCATCATACACACGACCAGATTAAAGTGCTATGGCCAAATACCTTGCAACTAGCTATGAGTCGACTTAATACCACATTGCTATAGGTCCACATCATCATTATATCATCATCATCATCATCATCATCATCATCATACCTTCATCGACAATTTCAAAGCACACTACCTTGCAATTGGCTGTGGGTCGAGTTGAGACCACTTGTCAATGGGGTCAGCGTTGATTAGCCTGGCCAGAGCCGCCTCCGTCAGTGTCACCAGCCCAGTCTCGGGGTCGGCGCTCCACTGGCCTGCCTGTAGACCCCCGCCACCGCCACCATCTCCCTCAGTCTTACCTCCGTCGCCAAGTCTCATCTCTTCCACCATCATCCTTGGACTTGAACCTCCTCTATTTGGAAGGTTCTCTGCTACCTTCTCAACCAGCTTGAAGGCTTGTACTCTTGTCGTAGCGAAAAAAATTGTGTCTTGTCTTTATATCTGCCGGAATCGTATTTATCCTTTCAGGTGAACCTCCTGTGTCTTGAAGGTTCTCTGCAACCTTCTCAACCAGCCTAAAGATGCTTCGTTGTAAAGAAATATACTAATGGAGTTTTAGTTACTTCTGCCGGAATGGTATCACACAATCGTCCTAAGCACTGATGCCGTCCCTCATTATCACGGAGCTAACAGGATCATCGACACTCAGAAAATGTTAGGTAAATTTACTGTTCTATTCCAGAAAAATACACTGCATGTAAACCATAAGGCTTTGAGCTGGGACCTCTGCAGGAGGGAAGGGGACTGGGTGAGACTTCTTCAGGGTGGTGAAGGAGGTTTTTGAGACTTCTGGAGGAGGAGTAGGCCACTGAATGAGACTTGTAGGTGCTCAAGGAAGCTTTTGAGACTTTTTGCAGGAGGGGAAAAATACTGCTGTAGGTGCTCAAGGAGGCTTTTGAGACTTGTGAACGAGGGGAAGGAGGCTTCGAGGTGAGACTTCTGCAGGAGAGTAAGGAACCGAACCACTAACACAGCCGCGACACTCTGTCCCTGGAGGGAGTGACAGGGGCGTCCGTCCTCTCTTAGCTCACTCGCGGTCCACACTGACTCCATTCACCACTGCGCTCCCTCGGCCCTCTCTCTAGACTTGGAGAATTGACGGCTAGGATGCTGGGTCGACATACATTTATAATCATTCTTTTGCCTTATCAACGTTCTCTGTCTCAACCAGAGTTTAGGACTGCTTACTTAATCCTTTGTCTTCACTTATATAACCACCAAACGTTTCACAATAAGGCAAGTTAATATTAAAAAGGAAAAACATAAAACTAACACATAAAGGTGGGTTTAGCTGAGCTTGAGAATAAATTGGTTTTGGGATAAATAATTACACTGAGAAAGAGTGTCTGAGAAAGAGGTGGATCTGATTAGTATGGTAATAAAGAGACAGCTTTGGGGTAGTCTATGGATAATTAAGATAGAATATAAATAATAACTAAGAGAATAAATAGGAAGTTCGATAATTATATGGTAAATGGAGATTTTGTCTTAATATGGAAATAAATAAACAGGTTTGTGGGTTGGAGAAACAGAGGGCAGGACACACCAAACAAAACCTTGCTAGTTTTATCACGGGATTCATCTCATCACTAAATAGCCTTAAACATGTCTCCCTAGCCTGTGTGTGTGTGTGTGTGTGTGTGTGTAGATAGGTAGGTAGGTAGGTAGGTAGGTAGGTAGGTAGGAAGACAGGCAGGCACGCAGGGACACACAGGTAAGTGGGTAGGTAATTAGGTAGGCAGACAGGCAGGCACGCAGGCAGGTAAGCAGATAGGCAAGTTAGTCCATCCTAAACCTAAACTGAATCGTTTAAATGTAATCTCTTCGAAAGGACTAAGAATTATGACCAAGGCGCCTGATACACTGTTGGTAAAGAGTATTGTGCCATCTCAAGTCAGTCACGAGGCTATAAAAATATCACCCAATTCTCCTCTCAGCAACATACAGGGGAAGAGGCTTGATAACTGGGCACTGGTCGAGGGAGCTAGTGATTTGAGGTGCCAGTCATCGGTGTTGGTTAGTGATGTTACGGGAGCTAGTTTGGTGATGAAGCAGAACTGCCTCAAGAACACGAACACGATAACGAACACACACACACACACACACACACACACACACACACACACACACACACACACACACACACACACACACACACACACACACACACACACACACTGAGAGAGAGAGAGAGAGAGAGAGAGAGAGAGAGAGAGAGAGAGAGAGAGAGAGAGGAGTAACAAGGAAAAGTTAGGATCTTAATGATTATGCAGCTCATACCGTGGAGATACTTCTTGTTTGCCTGGGAATGCATATCCAGTTCACATTTATTCTAGTGTAAGATCCTGCCGATGAATCCCTTAAACTTCTCTACTATAGTGTTAACAACGTCCATGTTGAGTCAGTTCCATGTGGAGCAGATCTTGCACGTGAAAAAGTTTTCACGTAATCTGCTGGTAAATTTTCTCATTTACAGCTTCCAACCATGGTTGTGTGCCGAGTCCGTGTTAAGAGTAAGCAACTTTGTATGTAATGATTGTGAAACCCATTCAGATTTTAAACACTTTAATGAGCTGACCTCGTAGTGTACGAGTTTCTGCTAAAAAAAAGTCCCACAGCCCTCAGGCCAACCTGATACCTTAGTCTCCTGAACTCATTTATGTCGACGTAAATCTTTTTCAAGCGATCAAAATTCCACAGCTATACCCAGGAAGTGGCCGTATTAAGGAGATATAGACTATGAGAACAATCTCTATATTCCTAGACAGAGAGAGAGAGAGAGAGAGAGTAAAATGATGTAAGATGGGGAAAAGAAAGAGAGAAAGAGAGGTGGAGAGAAGAGTGAGAAGGAAAGGAGGGGAAGAAGAGAATACTGCGAGAGAGAGAGAGAGAGAGAGAGAGAGAGAGACTTGGAATGGTAAGAACAATCAGGAGAAATACTGTTTAAAAAAGTGAGTGAGAGAAGAAGCTGAAGCAGAGAGGAAGAAAACACGCAGGTGAAAAAATGGAACAATGTTATAGGAGTGACACAGGGACGGCAGCACACACACACACACACACACACACACACACACACACACACACACACACTTTCTGAACATTTGTCGACCTGTCTGTGTACTGCCCCTCCCCCTCGCTCTCTCTCTCTCTCTCTCTCTCTCTGGATCCTTTGTCTCATCCCCAGTTTCCTTTTCCCTCCTTCCCCTTTCTCTATAGCTGTCTGCTCAGTCCCTACCTTCCTCCCTCTCTCTTTCCTTTCCTTCGTCTCTCTCCCTCTCTGTCACTCTCCTTACCTCACTCATCTTTTCTTTCTCCCTCCCAGTGTCACAACTTTGTCTTACTTTTTTCATATGTTACATGTCTTACCTTTTTTTCTCCATTACGCTCTGCATATTTCTTTACTTGTACTAAATCCATTTCCTTCACTGCTTTTTTGCCCCAGTAATAACTGCATGCTCTTTTTCTCTCTCCTCTCTCCGTCTCTCCCTGTCACCCGAAATCTCTTCTTCCATTCCGCTCTTCCCACTGTCTTTCCCTCCCTCCCTCCCTCTCCCTCCACTTGTCTTCCCTTCTTAACATCCCCCTCCTCTTCCTTGCCCTAAAAATAACCCTATTTTCCTCCCACCCTTAATCTTTACTTTCCGCAAATTTCTCCACTTTGTCTGTTTCTCTGCCTCCCTTTTTACTTGAATGTTACATTCGTTCTACTCAGCCTCAATGCTTTCGTCTTATCCTGCCTATTTCTTTGCCTGTGTCTTGGCCAGAATAACACACTTTCTTCCTCCTTCCTGTTACTTGCCTCCTTTTCTAATTTTTCTCATTATCGTTCTCAGCATTCCGTTCCACAGCTGTCTTTCCCACTTTCTCCTTTTGTTATCCCTATTTCTGTGTTTGCTCCTTTCCCATTTTCTCTCAGCTGTCTCCCCTTTTGTCTCTACTTCCCTGTCTCCCGGCCTTTCTATTCACATCTCCCTTTTCTCTTTCCCTTTCACACTGCCTGTATCTCATTTCACCTCTCACACTCTCTTCTTCTCACTCTCTATCTCTTTTAACACTCGTTGTTCTCTCCTTGCCTCTCCCCTTTTTATATTCTCCGTACCTGCCCTCTCATTTCTCATTTTTCCACACGCTCTCCCTCTCCGCCTGTCGCTCCCTGTCTTTTAACTCTCTCTCTCTCTCTCTCTCTCTCTCTCTCTCTCTCTCTCACACACACACACACACACACACACACACACACACACACACACAGTGCAGTAACCCTTTTCCTAACTTGGTTTATAATATATACTGTACTATTCCTTTATTAGTTGTTCGGACTACACGTAATCGGAGAGGCGCTTGAAGTACAGAAACCCCTAGCTGGCTGTGAGCGAGAGTATGGAGGGTACCGGATGGGGTTATGGGGTCGGAGAGAAAAGTGGGGGGGTTTGGTGGGAGTGTGGGACTATGAGGAAGGGAGGAGGAGGGGATACCTCTCCATCGAGCAGTGTTACAAACACCTTAGTCCACGGAAAAGGAAACGAACTTGTTCCGACGTCTGTACGTGTGCATGAAAGTGTGTGTGTTCATATGCATGGATGTGTGTATGCATGTATGTATGTATATATATGTTCGTATATATATGTATATATATGTCAATGTATATACATATATATAATTTTGCCTTAATGACCAGGGGCTCCGGCCTCAATGGTCGATAGGCAAAGAAAAAAAAAAAAAAAAAAAAAAAAAAAACACTCAGGCTTTTGACCGGGCCGCGCACCCTAGCCTTATGCGTTCACAGAAAGTTCTTTTATTGGGGGGACTTGGATAATTACTCTAAGGTTCATTCTCTGTCCTGCCGACACTGAGTTCTTTTGGGCTATTGGTAACTGCACTGTTCTTCACTTAGTCACTGTTCACTGTTCTTTTCCCCGATTTGTTCTCGACACAAGGGGAGTCACTATTTACCTGTATCTTCTGGGTAATGTTCACTCCGTGACAAGGGCGTGAGGGTAGAGCCCTAGGGGGACCCGGCCTGCAGAGGGCAAGGGATTACCCGCAGGGGAGTCACTGCCCGGGTCACACTCGTCGGTGTGGTGCAGGGAGGCCCTCCTGTCTGGGGGCCTCGACCTGAGAGGTGGCCCTCGGGACTGGGGCTGAACAGCCTGAGTAGTCGGGCCTGTCGTCTCTGGCTCCGTGGAGTGAGGGAGCCGGGATCGCCTTCGTCGGGAGCCGGTGGGTCTGGCCTGGGTGTCCTGGGACTGTGGGCACCTAGGGCGAGAGGCGCCGACAGGGCTGGGCTGCGGCAGCTTCTCCTTCGGGACTCGGGCGGGAACAAGGATCTCCCAGGCGTGGGAGGTAGGTCCGATATCGGGCCTTGCCACCACTCTAGTGTCACCTCCGGGGCAATATTCCCGGGTGGTGACGAAGGGCTCCCACAGGGAGGAAGAGGCTGGAGAAGGACTCACGTCACTCGTGTCCTCTCCGGTACGTCCTGAGGCCGGAGCCTTGGGTCGCCTTACCCTGGTACGTACGTTGGCTGTGGCCGTGAGCTTACCCGGCGTACAAGGAGCAACTGAAGGGCGTACAAGGCCGCTCCTTCCTCGCCACATATAGAGACCGTCGGAGCGGTGTTGCTCCCGTAGTAGGGAACAAGCCGGAGTGAGGGGCACAGAGGCCACACTCTCTCCAGTACGTACTGAGGCTACCTTCAGGGGCTTCTCTACCCTGGTACGTGCCACAGCCAGAGCCGGATGCCTACCCGTCTTACAGAGAGCAACTGAAGGGCGTACATGGCCGCTCCTTCCACCCCACGTATAGAGACCGTCAGCGCGGTGTTGCTCCCGTAGTAGGGAAAAGCTACACGTACGATAGCAGGGGCTCTTTACCCCGGTACGTACTCTGGCCGTAGCCGGGAGCTGATCTTTCCGACCAGAAGCAACTGAAGGGCGTACAAGGCCACTCCTTCCCCGCCACATATAGAGACTGTCGGCGCGGTGTTGCTCCTGTAGGGGAGAACAGCAGGAGAGGGATGCACTGGGGCAACTCTCTCTCTAGGGTGTACTAAGGCCGGAGCCTTGGGTCACCTTACCCTCGTACACTTTATTAGGCCGTATGTCGGGCTTGCAACGATCATGTACTTGCCGCCCACCCAGATACCGCTGCTCCTGACGTCATCTCCACCTCTTACTCACACGGCCCCTTCAGACCGAGGCCTGGGTCAAGTGGGAGTAGAGGGGGAGAGGAGGAAGGCGGAGAAAGGAGGAGTAGGGAAGAAGACGAATGTGGGGCAGACGAATATGGAGCGAGGGACGATAGGAGAATGGGTCGCGAACGCCAGAAGTACCTGAAAGCAGCATATAGAACGCTACGACGTAGGCTGGGCGCACATTGAGGCGCAGGTGACACAGGCAACGCAGCACAGAGCAGGGCAGAAAACTGTATCTCACTATTTTAAATGTAAGCGCGCACGTGGGCACACAGGGCAGCACAGCTTAGGTGCAGACCTGTGTCAGCCTGCGCCACGTAGTCTTTGAAACGCAGTTTCCTGCACACGTGCAGCACAGCAATTCATTTTGACAGTACTCACGATGTCGTCCTCCGAGGAACTTATAGAGGCTGTCCGCCAACAAAGAGTGCTGTATGACATTGCTCATCCTGAGTACATGAAGGGATCTTGTAAAGACAAGATATGGGCTGTGATTGCATGCACTCTACAATTTAAAGATGGTGAGTATATTGTTGTACGAAAAATAATATCATGATCTTGCATACGTATACGACTGAGATACAGGCTTTCCTTTGATGTATGCCGTTGCATCTTGTGTGTGTGTGTGTGTGTGTGTGTGTGTGTGTGTGTGTGTGTGTGTGTAAGAGAGAGAGAGAGAGAGAGAGAGAGAGAGAGAGAGAGACAGACAGACAGACAGACAGACAGATGGTACCACTGAAGCCTTATATGGCTATCAAGTCAAGTACTTACTTGCTGTCAAGTCGTAAATAAGTGATTGAAATTTCCCTTGTGTCGAGATGAGACTCGGGATAATAAGTTAATGTTATAACTGTGTAATTTGTTCTGAAGTAGTGTAAATACTTTGTAGCAGATTGTTAAAAATTAAAGTAAAAATTGTTTCTGTGTTTTGTAACCTTAGTGTGGAACTGTTAATTTTTGGGAAGTCAAGGAGGGAGTCTGGGGCAGAAAGGGGTATTTAATATCTTGTTGCCCTAACCTACGAGGTTACAGGTCCCTTCTGGGCTTGTCTCCACACTCTCTGCTGCTACTGTCACACGCTACCAATACTCATTAGTGGCGGCCATTCACCGTACTTGGCGAGACTGAGTACGAAACATACCTCGGGTAAGTAGACAGTGGAGGACACGACAATGGTGGCAGCTTAATGGGATATTTAAGGCTTAATTAAACTTTTGAGTTAAGCGGTTCCACACCTAGGTTCTTACACTCGTGTATGGAATTCAGTAGCGACTCTAGTTCTTACAGTGGTTCAGACGAAATTTCCTTTGCTCATTACTTTGATTCAGACACAGACTCAGACGAAGTACTGTTCGAAATGGCTGATGCTGCAGCTGCAGCAGGGATCGCTACCCTGTCCGACCAACTATCGCAGGCTATTGCCGATAATGCTAAGGATGCTGTCTACCGCGTTAAAGGGTTAAAGAGCTTTGCTGCAAGTAGAACTGCCACATTACCTGAATATCCTGGTGTCATCTTAGAAACAGACCTTAGCAAATGGCTTCAGGACATAAAGAGTAAGACTACGGGACTTAGGTGGACTATTGCCGGTCGCTTTGATGTGGTCCGGCAGTACACTCTAGGTGGGGTACATGACAGCATTGAGGACCTTATTATCAGGGCCAATGATGATTGGAACCGGTTTAAATCTATTCTCACAACGCTGCTGTTCCCAGAACAAACTCTCCAACCTACATTTCATGCGTTAAAACATGCGCGTCGTAATCCTGGCGAACGGTTGGTTGAATACTGTCTGCGATTGACTAGTATAGCTAAACGCATTGGAACTCTGCAGCCTCGGTACTATGACTGTTCCTTGTACCATGCTTTGGACAACTTTCTCGACGTATTCCCTGCCCAGTATAGAGCAACACTTGACCAGCAAGAGTTTACAGGCCCTGTCGATGCCCTTGATAAAGTTGTGAGTAAAGCCATTGAGTGGGCACAACGAAGTCACTCGTCGTTGGCAGATGTAAATGTACCAAAAGAAAAGAGAAGGGATGTAGTTGCACATGTAAGTGTAGAGTCAAAAGAGGCCAAGGTTCCAAAAGAAAAAACAGGCACTGGAAAATCCACAGGGGATGCCCCAACCAACTGTAATAGGTGCGGTGAGGCGGGCCATCGAGCACGTACCTGTCGCGCGCCTAACCCACTCTCGAGAGGCCAGGTTTTTGAGACTTCTGGAGGAGGAGTAGGCCACTGAATGAGACTTGTAGGTGCTCAAGGAAGCTTTTGAGACTTTTGCAGGAGGGGAAAAATACTGCTGTAGGTGCTCAAGGAGGCTTTTGAGACTTGTGAACGAGGGGAAGGAGGCTTCGAGGTGAGACTTCTGCAGGAGAGTAAGGAACGGAACCACTAACACAGCCGCTACACTCTGTCCCTGGAGGGAGTGACAGGGGCGTCCGTCCTCTCTTAGCTCACTCGCGGTCCACACTGACTCCATTCACCACTGCGCTCCCTCGGCCCTCTCTCTAGACTTGGAGAATTGACGGCTAGGATGCTGGGTCGACATACATTTATAATCTTTCTTTTGCCTTATCAACGTTCTCTGTCTCAACCAGAGTTTAGGACTGCTTACTTAATCCTTTGTCTTCACTTATATAACCACCAAACGTTTCACAATAAGGCAAATTAATATTAAAAGGAAAAACATAAAATTAACACATAAAGGTGGGTTTAGCTGAGCTTGAGAATAAATTGGTTTTGGGATAAATAATTACACTGAGAAAGAGTGTCTGAGAAAGAGGTGGATCTGATTAGTATGGTAATAATGAGACAGCTTTGGGGTAGTCTATGGATAATTAAGATAGAAGATAAATAATAACTAAGAGAATAAATAGGAACTTCGATAATTATATGGTAAATGGGGGTTTGTCTTAATATAGAAATAAATAAACAGGTTTGTGGGTTGGAGAAACAGAGGGCAGGACACACCAAACAAAACCTTGCTAGTTTTATCACGGGGTTCATCTCATCACTAAATAGCCTTAAACATGTCTTCCTAGTCTTTGTGTGTGTGTGTGTGTGTGTGTGTGTGTGTGTGTGTGTGTGTGTGTGTGTGTGTGTGTGTGTGTGTGTGTGTGTGTGTGTGTGTGTGTGTGTGTGTGTGTGTGTGTGTGTGTGTGTGTGTGTGTGTGTGTGTGTGTGTGTGTGTGTGTGTGTGTGTGTGTGTAGACAGGTATGTAGGTAGGTAGGAAGACAGGCAGGCACGCAGGGACACACAGGTAAGTGGGTAGGTAATTAGGTAGGCAGACAGGCAGACACACAGGCAGGTAAGCAGGTAGGCAAGTTAGTCCATCCTAAACCTAAACTGAATCGTATAAATATAATCTCTTCGAAAGGACTAAGAATTATGACCAAGGCGCCTGATACACTGTTGGTAACGAGTACTGTGCCATCTCAAGTCAGTCACGAGGCTATAAAAATATCACCCAATTCTCCTCTCAGCAACATACAGGGGAAGAGGCTTGATAACTGGGCACTGGTCGAGGGAGCTAGTGATTTGAGGTGCCAGTCATCGGTGTTGGTTAGTGATGTTACGGGAGCTAGTTTGGTGATGAAGCAGAACTGCCTCAAGAACACGAACACGAACACACACACACACACACACACACACACAGTATAACCTCAGATGTGTCCTTTCCATATGCCTACAGACTTATGCCTCACCCTTTATAATGAGGAGGACCATAAGTCGAAGAGGCTGTGTATTTCAAGTGTACAATTTTCCTGCTTGGAATGATTATAACCACTGATGCTACCGGCTCTAAGTACAGGCTTGCGAGGATCCTAAGTGATTTGCCTGATAAGGGAAATTACAATGAGGAAAAGAATTAATGAAGGTAGGAGTGTGGAGGATATAAATGGGGGAAAGAATAAATGAAAGTAGGGAAAAGGAAAATATAAAAATAAAAATATAAACTGAGATGACATGAGAGAAAAGTGATACCATGCCTTTTGCTGATAGGAAATTCCAGCACCTTATTACATGGACTGAGGTAGCGAAAGGGAACTGGTCAAAGTTTTCCATTTTCTACTTACAAAATGCTGCGGTAAAGGACGCACGCACGCACACACTCACTCACCCACTCTCTCTCTCTCTCAAAAGAAAAAAAAAAAAGATGCACAATTAACTTAAATGTCATGCCAGAACACAAAATGTATTGTATCACCGAAAACTCAAGAACGGTAGATTTTACAGCCAATAAACTGGAAGGGAAGTCTCAAAGAAATCGTTTTATTGCCCAGACGAAACACCTACAGCTTTTGATTGTGCCTTGAGGACCCGAGACCAATTTAAGAGACCGAGGTGGACCAGAATACTAAGAAAGTGTATCGCCTTTAATATGAGAGACTTTGGAGACGAGAGAAGTAGGAGAGGGCTTGAGATGAGAGGATTACTATTTCAATACGAGAGGCCTTTGGATAGGAGTGAAGCAAGACAAGGAAACTTCAGGTCAGAAAATTATCTATTTCAATACGAGAAACTGTGGAGGGGAGTGAAGTTAGAGAGGAAGGGTTGAGGTTAGAAAAGGGGGCGTGAGTTGCAGAGAAGGTTGGCATATGGAGGAGGAAAGGGTGACATGGAGGTGATTCATTTGTGGTCACCCCTGACGGGATTAAGGCATCTGGTGACAGACAGGTAGACAGTTAGATTGATTGTCTGACTGACTGAATGATTGATAAGTGAAGTTTGTATGGAAGACGTAAATTTGGACCAGCTTAAAGTGAGTGTACAGTAGAAATGGATGGTCGAAGTAGGTATACAGGACAAAAATCTGCCAAGTGAAGGTGAAGGTAATACAGAAATGGGTGGCAGATGTATGTATGTATGAAGGACGAGAAAATGGACCAGGAGATATATGTATGAAGGACGAAAATAATGGGCCAGGTTATTGTGAAAGACCTATAATTATCACAGTATAAAAAACAAGGAATCAATAAGCTTCAAGTACTGAGATACAAGTCCTTCAAGTCTAGAGAGAAGCCATAAACCACACACAGAGGCCAATTAAGGAAACTCGCCAATGAACGAGCAAGATGATGACCATAACCATTTTCGTAATAACTTTCCTTGTATATCTTGCACGTAGGTGAGTTTGTACAACTTTAAGATGTGGAAACTGATTAGCTTGCGTGTAGATGTGTGTAGGGGGGGGTGCGCGCGCAAGGAAAGGGGGGGAGGTCATGTAATCTACTGGTGTTTGCACTTTGCTCATAAAAACACACTACAGAACTAATATGTGATGTTACAGCAGACCAACGTACATATCACTACTATTTAACCATCAATATACTTTCAGCTGGAGATCCACGGTCGCTCAGTGAAAGCGTTTTTGTCTCGTGATCTGTTTTTAGGGTAACTCAAACCAAGGCGGCCATTTAAAGAGAATCCTGATATTAAGTATTTTCATGTGGAGTCAAAATTCTCTGCCAGCCTTGCGTCCTACTTTCCGTATTTCTCACTCTTGTCAAATGAGAGTATCGTTCCTTCTGATACCTTTCTCTTGTGTGTTTCATATTGCTATCACAAGAAACTAGTTCATGTGGCACCCTTCCATTCCCTCAAACTGGCAGATAGGTGTTGGAGGCTTTTTGCTCACGGACATACTTGCATATGTGATCACCCTGTCGGTTCATAATGCAGACTGACGGGATGAATCATTATAACACATTTACGTATCACTCTCACTACAGACACCCATCACCATTTGTGCTTCTGTGTTGCGTGCCTAACCTTGTAAGACTTAAGGCTTCCCAATGTGAGAGACATTAACCTGGTCCATATACTGTAACTGAGCAAAAACAACATTCAATTAGACTTGCGTAATACTAGAGCTGTCCCGAACTGCGGAGGGTTAATATTGGATCTGGCGTCATTCTCACTACAGAAACCCATCACCATTTGTGCTTCACCAGTATGTTGCGTGGGGAGGCTTGTATGACTAGAAGCTTTACTATGTGTGAGGCATTTAGCCGGCCCATAAAACCCAGCAAAAACAATATTCGATTACCTTCCGTCAAAGGACTCGTAACACTGAGGCGGGAATCGGTCATATACTGATGCAAATCGTCCCTAGTGTGAAGTATGGGATAAAAATTGGATGGGGAAATACTCGTTTCATTTAGCTGGATTCTGGGTAAGCTTTCATAAGGAAGATAAACAGTAAAATTATGGTGTATTCGCTGCTGTATATAGAGAAAGATCAAAAGCAGAGTACAGAATCCCACTTGCAACATTCTGCCCCAAGACTTCTTCAGGAACAACACTAGTAGACAGTGCTTCACTATTTAAATTGACCTAAGCCTGAATGGTGACCAGAACACAAGTACACAATCCTGCACTACCAGTCAGGCTCGGGTCTGTTTAAGGAGTGGAGTGTTGTCCAGTAATGATGTTCCTGAAGAAGCTTTGTGGGCGAAACGTTGACATAAACTGGTTCCTGTACTCTGCTTTTGGCCTTCCTTCGAGTATTAATATTGTTGCTGTCTTTGCTGCTTCCTGGACTTTGATGAATAGTCGTGGAGAAGGAAGACGTGTTTCTGAGCTCTCCTCTAGCTGCAGGGTTGCCTCACCGGCGTTAGCTTTTTCTTTTTTTCGCCACTAGGGCGTTTTTCAATAAAGTTGGGTTAGCTAGACCTCATTTTCCTCCCTGGCCTTAGTAGATATAGTAGGTGTCTATATCTAATTCTGAGATTGCCTTTGCTTACTCACCTCTGGAGTGTACCCCCCACTGATCGCTCTGGGGTGTGAGTCACACACAGGCGCGTCCTCCCGACAGTGGGTTGAGAGGGTAATCTCAGCCTAGGTGGGTCTTCCCAGGTACTTTGCCCTTTGGTCGTTTTTCTCTCTCTTCCCACTTCCCCTTCACGGGGGAAGTGGTAGCTATGACGGACGCCCCTACTGCCTTCCCCCCCTTCAGGGAGGAAGGTAGTCCTGACGACATCCCTACTGTGACTGACCGGCCCCAGACTGACGGACGCCAGAATCGTTCCCCGCTTGACATACCTGTAAATAACGCGACCTTCGTAACGCTTCATGCACTAGGTTCCACTCCCCTGTCCAGACTCAATCCCTTCATTGTCAAGAAGGTGATTGACCACTGTGCGGGAGAGGTGGAACAAGTAAAAAAACTTGGAAATGGGGACCTCCTAGTAAAGACATTCAACTCAGCTCAGGTTAAAGACTTGCTAAAGCAGCTCAAGTTTCACTGCCATGATATCGAAGCCAAGATCCCAACATCCATGAATTCCTGCAAGGGTGTTATCACTTGCAGGGATCTCATGGTGATGAGTGAGGAAGAGATCATACAGGAACTTGCTCAGCAGGATGTAATTGATGCCAGATTCATCACTCGTTATCAAAAGGCGTAAGGATGAAGACAGCCACTGTTGTCCTCACTTTTGGCAAAGTTTTTCTACCTACAAATGTCAAAGTAGGATATGAAATTGTAAATGTAACACAGTACATCCCGAATCCCCTTCGTTGTTCAAAATGTCAGCTCTATGGACATCATGAAAAGGCTTGTCGGGCTTCCAACATCGTGTGTGGCAAGTGTGCGGCTGTAGGTCACTCTGCTGACAACTGTACATCCGAGACTGAGTGCTGCTTTCACTGCCAGGATGCTCACTCCACTTCCTCGAGGGTTTGTCCCAAGTGGAAGGAGGAGAAAGAGATCTGCACTGAGAAAGCGACTTGTCTTGTCGGTTCCCCTCGTGTTTCGCAGCGTGTGGCTGTTTCCACCTGGCTGTGTTTTAGGATTGGTTCTAGTGGCTGGAATTGGTTGTAGCCCATCAGTATGACTTTGCGTGTTGCGAGGTCGGGGTTTAATTCCTTTATGATTGCAGGGTAGCCTGCTACTGTTTTGCAATACTTCAGGGTCTCGTACGTGTCTTGGTCGTGTGGTGTTAAGATCATATTGTAGTCTCGTCTCGTTGTGGTGTGGAATTTTAGGTTGGGGTGTTCCTCTTCTAGGGTGGTGACGAAGGGCTCCCACAGGGAGGAAGAGGCTGGAGAAGGACTCACGTCACTCGTGTCCTCTCCGGTACGTCCTGAGGCCGGAGCCTTGGATCGCCTTACCCTGGTACGTACGTTGGCTGTGGCCGTGAGCTTACCCGGCGTACAAGGAGCAACTGAAGGGCGTACAAGGCTGCTCCTTCCTCGCCACATATAGAGACCGTCGGCGCGGTGTTGCTCCCGTAGTAGGGGACAAGCCGGAGTGAGGGGCACAGAGGCCACACTCTCTCCAGTACGTACTGAGGCTACCTTCAGGGGCTTCTCTACCCTGATACGTGCCACAGCCAGAGCCGGATGCCTACCCGTCTTACAGAGAGCAACTGAAGGGCGTTCATGGCCGCTCCTTCCCCCCCACGTATAGAGACCGTCGGAGCGGTGTTGCTCCCGTAGTAGGGAAAAGCTACACGTACGATAGCAGGGGCTCTTTACCCCGGTACGTACTCTGGCCGTAGCCGGGAGCTGATCTTTCCGACCAGAAGCAACTGAAGGGCGTACAAGGCCACTCCTTCCCCGCCACATATAGAGACTGTCGGCGCGGTGTTGCTCCTGTAGGGGAGAACAGCAGGAGAGGGATGCACTGGGGCAACTCTCTCTCTGGGGTGTACTAAGGCCGGAGCCTTGGGTCACCTTACCCTCGTAAACTTTATTAGGCCATATGTCGGGCTTGCAAGGATCATGTACTTGCCGCCCACCCAGATACCGCTGCTCCTGACGTCATCTCCACCTCTTACTCACACGGCCCCTTCAGACCGAGGCCTGGGTCAAGTGGGAGTAGAGGGGGAGAGGAGGAAGGCGGAGAAAGGAGGAGTAGGGAAGAAGACGCATGTGGGGCAGACGAATATGGAGCGAGGGACGATAGGAGAATGGGTCGCGAACGCCAGAAGTACCTTAAAGCAGCATATAGAACGCTACGACGTAGGCTGGGCGCACATTGAGACGCAGGTGACACAGGCAACGCAGCACAGAGCAGGGCAGAAAACTGCATCTCACTATTTTAAATGTAAGCGCGCACGTGGGCACACAGGGCAGCACAGCTTAGGTGCAGACCTGTGTCAGCCTGCGCCACGTAGTCTTTGAAACGCAGTTTCCTGCACACGTGCAGCACAGCAATTCATTTTGACAGTACTCACGATGTCGTCCACCGAGGAACTTATAGAGGCTGTCCGCCAACAAAGAGTGCTGTATGACATTGCTCATCCTGAGTACATGAAGGGATCTTGTAAAGACAAGATATGGGCTGTGATTGCATGCACTACAATTTAAAGATGGTGAGTATATTGTTGTACGAAAAATAATATCATGATCTTGCATACATATACGACTGAGATACAGGCTTTCCTTTGATGTATGCCTTTGCATCTTGTGTGTGTGTGTGTGTGTGTGTGTGTGTGTGTAAGAGAGAGAGAGAGAGAGAGAGAGAGAGAGAGAGAGAGAGAGAGAGAGAGAGCCAGACAGACAGACAGATGGTACCACTGAAGCCTTATATGGCTATCAAGTCAAGTACTTACTTGCTGTCAAGTCGTAAATAAGTGATTGAAATTTCCCTTGTGTCGAGATGAGACTCGGGATAATAAGTTAATGTTATAACTGTGTAATTTGTTCTGAAGTAGTGTAAATACTTTGTAGCAGATTGTTAAAAATTAAAGTAAAAATTGTTTCTGTGTTTTGTAACCTTTGTGTGGAACTGTTAATTTTTGGGAAGTCAAGGAGGGAGTCTGGGACAGAAAGGGGTATTTAATATCTTGTTGCCCTAACCTACGAGGTTACAGGTCCCTTCTGGGCTTGTCTCCACACTCTCCGCTGCTACTGTCACACGCTACCAATACTCATTAGTGGCGGCCATTCACCGTACTTGGCGAGACTGAGTACGAAACATACCTCGGGTAAGTAGGGAGTGGAGGACACGACAGTGGTGGCAGCTTAATGGGATATTTAAGGCTTAATTAAACTTTTGAGTTAAGCGGTTCCACACCTAGGTTCTTACACTCGTGTATGGAAGTCAGTAGCGACTCTAGTTCTTACAGTGGTTCAGACGAAATTTCCTTTGCTCATTACTTTGATTCAGACACAGACTCAGACGAAGTACTGTTCGAAATGGCTGATGCTGCAGCTGCAGCAGGGATCGCTACCCTGTCCGACCAACTATCGCAGGCTATTGCCGATAATGCTAAGGATGCTGTCTACCGCGTTAAAGGGTTAAAGAGCTTTGCTGCAAGTAGAACTGCCACATTACCTGAATATTCTGGTGTCATCTTAGAAACAGACCTTAGCAAATGGCTTAAGGACATAGAGAGAAAGACTACGGGACCTAGGTGGACTATTGCCGGTCGCTTTGATGTGGTCCGGGAGTACACTTTAGGTGGGGTACATGACAGCATTGAGGACCTTATTATCAGGGCCAATGATGACTGGGACCGGTTTAAATCTATTCTCACAACGCTGCTGTCCCCAGAACAAACTCTCCAACCTACATTTCATGCGTTAAAACATGCGCGTCGTAATCCTGGCGAACGGTTGGTTGAATACTGGCTGCGATTGACTAGTATAGCTAAACGCATTGGAACTCTGCAGCCTCGGTACTATGACTGTTCCTTGTACCATGCTTTGGACAACTTTCTCGACGTATTCCCTGCCCAGTATAGAGCAACACTTGACCAGCAAGAGTTTACAGGCTCTGTCGATGCCCTTGATAAAGTTGTGAGTAAAGGCATTGAGTGGGCACAACGAAGTCACTCGTCGTTGGCAGATGTAAATGTAGCAAAAGAAAAGAGAAGGGATGTAGTTGCACATGTAAGTGTAGAGTCAAAAGAGGCCAAGGTTCCAAAAGAAAAAACAGGCACTGGAAAATCCACGGGGGATGCCCCAACCACGTACCTGTCGCGCGCCTAACCCACTCTCGAGAGGCCAGGTTTTTGAGACTTCTGGAGGAGGAGTAGGCCACTGAATGAGACTTGTAGGTGCTCAAGGAAGCTTTTGAGACTTTTGCAGGAGGGGAAAATACTGCTGTAGGTGCTCAAGGAGGCTTTTGAGACTTGTGAACGAGGGGAAGGAGGCTTCGAGGTGAGACTTCTGCAGGAGAGTAAGGAACCGAACCACTAACACAGCTGCGACACTCTGTCCCTGGAGGGAGTGACAGGGGCGTCCGTCCTCTCTTAGCTCACTCGCGGTCCACACTGACTCCATTCACCACTGCGCTCCCTCGGCCCTCTCTCTAGACTTGGAGAATTGACGGCTAGGATGCTGGGTCGACATACATTTATAATCATTCTTTTGCCTTATCAACGTTCTCTGTCTCAACCAGAGTTTAGGACTGCTTACTTAATCCTTTGTCTTCACTTATATAACCACCAAACGTTTCACAATAAGGCAAGTTAATATTAAAAAGGAAAAACATAAAACTAACACATAAAGGTGGGTTTAGCTGAGCTTGAGAATAAATTGGTTTTGGGATAAATAATTACACTGAGAAAGAGTGTCTGAGAAAGAGGTGGATCTGATTAGTATGGTAATAATGAGACAGCTTTGGGGTAGTCTATGGATAATTAAGATAGAAGATAAATAATAACTAAGAGAATAAATAGGAACTTCGATAATTATATGGTAAATGGGGATTTGTCTTAATGTGGAAATAAATAAACAGGTTTGTGGGTTGGAGAAACAGAGGGCAGGACACACCAAACAAAACCTTGCTAGTTTTATCACGGGGTTCATCTCATCACTAAATAGCCTTAAACATGTCTCCCTAGCCTGTGTGTGTGTGTGTGTGTGTGTGTGTGTGTGTGTGTGTGTGTGTGTGTGTGTGTGTAGACAGGTAGGTAGGTAGGTAGGAAGACAGGCAGGCACGCAGGGACACACAGGTAAGTGGGTAGGTAATTAGGTAGGCAGACAGGCAGGCACACAGGCAGGTAAGCAGGTAGGCAAGTTAATCCATCCTAAACCTAAACTGAATCGTTTAAACGTAATCTCTTCTAAAGGACTAAGAATTATGACCAAGGCGCCTGATACACTGTTGATAACGAGTACTGTGTCATCTCAAGTCAGTCACGAGGCTATAAAAATATCACCCAATTCTCCTCTCAGCAACATACAGGGGAAGAGGCTTGATAACTGGGCACTGGTCGAGGGAGCTAGTGATTTGAGGTGCCAGTCATCGGTGTTGGTTAGTGATGTTACGGGAGCTAGTTTGGTGATGAAGCAGAACTGCCTCAAGAACACGAACACGATAACGAACACACACACACACACACACACACACACACACACACACACACACAGGATAACCTCAGATGTGTCCTTTCCATATGCCTACAGACTTATGCCTCACCCTTTATAATGAGGAGGACCTTAAGTCGAAGAGGCTGTGTATTTCAAGTGTACAATTTCCTGCTTGGAATGATTATAACCACTGATGCTACCGGCTCTAAGTACAGGCTTGCGAGGATCCTAAGTGATTTGCATGATAAGGGAAATTACAATGAGGAAAAGAATTAATGAAGGTAGGAAAGAGGAGGATATAAATTGGGAAAAGAATAAATGAAAGTAGGGAAAAGGAAAATATAAAAATAAAAATATAAACTGAGATGACATGAGAGAAAAGTGATACTATGCCTTTTGCTGATAGGAAATTCCAGCACCTTATTACATGGACTGAGGTAGCGAAAGGGAACTGGTCAAAGTTTTCCATTTTCTACTTACAAAATGCTGCGGTAAAGGACGCACGCACGCACACACTCACTCACCCACTCTCTCTCTCAAAAGAAAAAAAAAAAAGATGCACAATTAACTTATATGTCATGCCAGAACACAAAATGTATTGTATCACCGAAAACTCAAGAACGGTAGATTTTATAGCCAATAAACTGGAAGGGAAGTCTCAAAGAAATCGTTTTATTGCCCAGACGAAACACCTACAGCTTTTGATTGTGCCTTGAGGACCCGAGACCAATTTAAGAGACCGAGGTGGACCAGAATACTAAGAAAGTGTATCGCCTTTAATATGAGAGACTTTGGAGACGAGAGAAGTAGGAGAGGGCTTGAGATGAGAGGATTACTATTTCAATACGAGAGGCCTTCGGATAGGAGTGAAGCAAGACAAGGAAACTTCAGGTCAGAAAAATATCTATTTCAATACGAGAAACTGTGGAGGGGAGTGAAGTTAGAGAGGAAGGGTTGAGGTGAGAAAAGGGGGCGTGAGTTGCAGAGAAGGTCGCCATGTGGAGGAGGAAAGGGTGACATGGAGGTGATTCATTTGTGGTCACCCTTGACGGGATTAAGGCATCTGGTGACAGACAGGTAGACAGTTAGATTGATTGTCTGACTGACTGATTGATTGATAATTGACGTTTGTATGGAAGACGTAAATTTGGACCAGCTTAAAGTGAGTGTACAGTAGAAATGGATGGTCGAAGTAGGTATACAGGACAAAAATCTACCAAGTGAAGGTGAAGGTAATACAGAAATGGGTGGCAGATGTATGTATGTATGAAGGACGAGAAAATGGACCAGGAGATATATGTATGAAGGACGAAAATAATGGGCCAGGTTATTGTGAAAGACCTATAATTATCACAGTATAAAAAACAAGGAATCAATAAGCTTCAAGTACTGAGATACAAGTCCTTCAAGTCTAGAGAGAAGCCATAAACCACACACAGAGGCCAATTAAGGAAACTCGCCAATGAACGAGCAAGATGATGACCATAACCATTTTCGTAATAACTTTCCTTGTATATCTTGCACGTAGGTAGGTTTGTACAACTTTAAGATGTGGAAACTGATTAGCTTGAGTGTAGATGTGTGTAGGGGGGGGGTGCGCGCGCAAGGAAAGGGGGGGAGGTCATGTAATCTACTGGTGTTTGCACTTTGCTCATAAAAACACACTACAGAACTAATATGTGATGTTACAGCAGACCAACGTACATATCACTACTATTTAACCATCAATATACTTTCAGCTGGAGATCCACGGTCGCTCAGTGAAAGCGTTTTTGTCTCCTGATCTGTTTTTAGGGTAACTCAAACCAAGGCGGCCATTTAACACTACACCGACGCTTCCATCTGGTAAGCAGTGGTGCCCTAACCCCTCCCACTTCAATGCCCTCCCCTCTAGCTCACACCCCAACTGTGTATTTCTCCTAATGCTTTCTGTCACATCCATATCCACACCACAACGCTCCTTTACTTCCTCATTTGTCAGTGCGAGACTGGTGTGCATTGGTACAATGAAGTACAACATCTCAAAAACACTACCAAACTCCGACTTAACGCCCTTCGAGCAATAGCAGGGAAAGGAGAAGGAGCCTCATTTAAAGTACTTCGTCTTTTCTACGTTCAGGCGATAAGATCTATTGTTGACTACGCTGCCCCCGCCCTACCCACCATCAGCCCTCAGCTAGCCAACAAGCTTGAAGTCGTACAAAACGAAGCACTCAGAATCATTACTGGCTCCCCTATGTGGACGCGACTGTGCAATCTTCGCGCCGAGTGCATTATGGAGTCCCTCAACCTCAGAATTCAAGCACGAGTCGCCAACCTAACAGCAAAAGCTGGCGCACAAAGGCTCAACACTACCCGTTCTTACAAGAATAACTGCGGCAGTTAACCTACACCCAGATTTACTCACCAACACCTGGTGCCACAAAGTCGCCAAAGCCGCCCACACTTACAACATTACTCCCCTTTTGAACCTCCCCCCTGACACGCCAAGCGATGCGTATCACCCCCTCCCACCCTGGAGCCCTCCACTGTACAAACTCATTATCGCCAGCTCTCCCCCCAAAGCCACAACCCCCACCCAGCAGTTGCGACAAGAGAGCCTCAGGCGAATTGCCTCCATCACCACCCCTAACTCCGCCACTTATTATACAGACGGCTCCGTAAACGAAGGTAAAGCAGGTGCGGCAGTCACAGGCCATGATCACTCGTATGGCCTCAGAATAACCGACGGAGCATCCACCCTTCAGGCCGAGTTAGTGGCAATCCTAGCAGCCTTAGATGATGCGCTCGAAATTACGCCCACGTCAAACATCATAATACATACAGACTCAGCTAGCGCCATCCAAACATTAAAAACCCAGACACCATCCGATAACATCCACCTCATCACGGATATAATGGCCACCGCTCAGGAGATTAAAAACGCAGGCGGAACAATCACCATTCACTGGATTCCAAGTCATGTCGGAATCACAGGCAACGAACATGCTGATCGCCTCGCCAAGGATGCTACAGCGCACCCGTACATCCAAGTAGACGTCCCTTCCAGCCTCAGTTTAAAAAAAAAATCAATAAAAACTCAAGCAAGCAAACTCAACCTTCAGGAACACCGACAGCAAGTCAATACAGGCTCTCCCTCCGCTCTATGGTACGCCGACGCTACCAAATATAAGGCCATACCTGCTGTACACAATATGAGCAGCATGACACTCAAAAAGATCAGACGGCTCAGATTAGGTTATAAGAGCCTTGCTCAAATCCAATCGAATAACAACCAAACCGTAACCTGCGAAAACTGTAATACCGAAACCTCCTTCCCGCTCCTCCATTACATACTGCGCTGCCCAGCCACCAATAAACTCGTAAGACCCGCCACCCCCCCCAACCCTGACATACCAAGCGCTAACATCACACCCCAGCTAGAAATAACACTCAGGCAGGCAGCCACCTCAGTAATAGCCAACACGCCCATCTCCACACTGGTAAACACAGTTAAGTCTCTCCCCCCCCCTCCTAATGCCAGTCGTACAGTTAATCCCTAGCCCCGTTAATCCCCAACCCTGTAAATCCCCTTCCCCCCTTCCCTAATGTCACTCGTACGCTTGTGCCTGCCTGCGCTGATACTCATGCCTCAACGTGTGCAGGCATAGGGCGTGCCTGTGACCTCTATATATATATGTATATATATATATATGTATGTGTATGTATATGTATGTATATGTATATATATATATATGTATATATATATGTATGTGTATGTGTATGTATGTGTATATGTGTATGTATATATATATTTATATGTATGTATATGTATATGTATGTATTTATGTATGTATATGTGTGTGTATGTATATATATATATATATAGGTGTGTATGTATATATATGTGTATACGTATGTATATATCTGTATATATGTATGTGTGTATGTGTGTATGTATATGTGTATATGTATATGTATGCGGGTATATATATATATGTATATGTATATTTATATATATGTATATATGTATGTATGTATGTATATGTATATGTAATATAAAAGCACAGAGCCACCACGGTGGTTTCTGCCCCCGAATAAAAAGTCCTTTCAGCCATCATGGCACACCCATACAACTCAGCACTAAACACCGACCGGGCTAATACACGGCCCGGCCCTCTCTATAGGAGAGGAAATCGTGAACGAACAACGACGATGTGGATAACCAGACAGCGCGGCACCGTGGAGCTGGGCGGCACACGTCAACACCACCACCTAACATTGGGGTAACTAAGGCGGTAACCGTTGGTATGGCGGCGAGATGTGAAAGTAGAGGTAGACGGCTTGGCGCCAATGAGCTAAGCGAAGCAGATATACACCCCACCATACCAAGAGCGACACTGAGGGTCGCTGACTGGGCATAGGGGTTTTAAATGGGTAGAGGCAGACAGGTAGACGCCGCATTGGGGGCGGGGCTTGCAATAAAGAAAATTCCCACATAATGTAGGGGACCCTTATGTAACTTCGACTAATCTTTATACCGTCCATTGTCGTTTCGTTTTTATTTTTTCTCTCTCTCTCTTGTTCTTACGTTGCCTCATGTTAAAAGGTCCTTTTATTTCTTAATGGCGGTGGTCTAATATAAATTTCCATGTGGCTCTATATGTGGACACTCAGTGGATTGTGTTTTCCATACCTTCCACCTAATCTATAGTTTATCACATCTTTCCTGGCTTATTTCCCAGCGATATCTATACTGCATTCGGATTCTACACTAAGTTATTTCCTGCTTAATCAGTTGCTTAAATGTACTGTGATCGTATCGTATCTTTTATAAAAGCTCCAATAAGCTTGCATGCGTCGGTCTTAGTCACATGATGGCTCTCCACGCTGCTTGATCTCTGGCAGCCTCCCTATTCAGTCCCTTATCCCTGAGGTCACACTCTATGACCTCGTCTCAGGTCTTTTTCGGTCTGCCTCTCGCAACCCTACCCCCGACGTTCACACTTCTTACTGTAGATCCATAATATCTGAATGTTTCTTGTCTGCTTCTTACCATTTGTAGAGGTTCCCTGTACTGTGTGTGTGTGTGTGTGTGTGTGTGTGTGTGTGTGTGTGTGTGTGTGTGTGTGCGAAGTGAAAACACGAGTAATGGGGACAAGGATGGCGTTGGTAATGAATGGTGATGGATGGAATATCTCAAATTTGTTGTATGCTGATGATGCATGGTGTGGCATGAAAATGAAAAGTCAAGAGTGAGAGCAGTGGAGATGGGACTGCTGAGGAATGTATGTGGAGTACAGAGAGTGGATAGGATACGAAATAACGATTCGCGGAAGATGTGGAGGAGTGAAGTCGGTGGACACCAGAATCGAAGAGAGTGTACTGAGATGGTATGGTCATGTGGAGAGAATGGATAACAATAGAGTGGTGGAAAAGGTATATCTGAGCTAATTTGAAGGAGGGAGGAGGAGAGGTAGGCCAAGGAGAAGGTGGAGAGATATGGTGGATGAGTGTGCTGGGATGAGAGGTATGGAAGTCGGTGAGCCTGGCTGGATGAATGTTGTGAGAAGTGCATAACCAGGAATTTGGCACCCCATTTTAACGTGACAGCGTTCTAATTGACTGTATCAGATAGGTATATGAGAAGCTACAGAACGTGGTGAAAGTTTTTTTGGTTTATCTGATGGAGCCAGGATTCCGGGGGCTTGACTAATGAGTGAATGGAAGCGTGGTCCATTGAACTGGGCAAACTTAGGTTGTCTGGACGTTGCTACTTCTCACCCTGCCGTAGGGTGGTAAAGGAGGTCTGGATGATGATGATGATGATGATGATGATGATAATGATGATGATGATTATTATTATCATTATTATTATGTGGAAATTGTGAGGCGTGAACGGACTGAACTTTCTGGTGAGTCTTTTGAGTGTGTGGAAGAGTTTTGTTATCTAGTTTGGTGATGAAGCAGAACTGCCTCAAGAACACGAACACGATAAAGAACACACACACACACACACACACACACACACACACACACACACACACACACACACACACACACACACACACACAGGATAACCTCAGATGTGTCCTTTCCATATGCCTACAGACTTATGCCTCACCCTTTACAATGAGGAGGACCATAAGTCGAAGAGGCTGTGTATTTCAAGTGTACAATTTTCCTGCTTGGAATGATTATAACCACTGATGCTACCGGCTCTAAGTACAGGCTTGCGAGGATCCTAAGTGATTTGCCTGATAAGGGAAATTACAATGAGGAAAAGAATTAATGAAGGTAGGAGTGTGGAGGATATAAATGGGGGAAAGAATAAATGAAAGTAGGGAAAAGGAAAATATAAAAATAAAAATATAAACTGAGATGACATGAGAGAAAAGTGATACCATGCCTTTTGCTGATAGGAAATTCCAGCACCTTATTACATGGACTGAGGTAGCGAAAGGGAACTGGTCAAAGTTTTCCATTTTCTACTTACAAAATGCTGCGGTAAAGGACGCACGCACGCACACACTCACTCACCCACTCTCTCTCTCTCTCTCAAAAGAAAAAAAAAGATGCACAATTAACTTATATGTCATGCCAGAACACAAAATGTATTGTATCACCGAAAACTCAAGAACGGTAGATTTTACAGCCAATAAACTGGAAAGGAAGTCTCAAAGAAATCGTTTTATTGCCCAGACGAAACACCTACAGCTTTTGATTGTGCCTTGAGGACCCGAGACCAATTGAAGAGACCGAGGTGGACCAGAATACTAAGAAAGTGTATCGCCTTTAATATGAGAGACTTTGGAGACGAGAGAAGTAGGAGAGGGCTTGAGATGAGAGGATTACTAGTTCAATACGAGAGGCCTTTGGATAGGAGTGAAGCAAGACAAGGAAACTTCAGGTCAGAAAATTATCTATTTCAATACGAGAAACTGTGGAGGGGAGTGAAGTTAGAGAGGAAGGGTTGAGGTGAGAAAAGGGGGCGTGAGTTGCAGAGAAGGTCGCCATATGGAGGAGGAAAGGGTGACATGGAGGTGATTCATTTGTGGTCACCCCTGACGGGATTAAGGCATCTGGTGACAGACAGGTAGACAGTTAGATTGATTGTCTGACTGACTGAATGATTGATAAGTGAAGTTTGTATGGAAGACGTAAATTTGGACCAGCTTAAAGTGAGTGTACAGTAGAAATGGATGGTCGAAGTAGGTATACAGGACAAAAATCTACCAAGTGAAGGTGAAGGTAATACAGAAATGGGTGGCAGATGTATGTATGAAGGACGAGAAAATGAACCAGGAGATATATGTATGAAGGACGAAAATAATGGGCCAGGTTATTGTGAAAGACCTATAATTATCACAGTATAAAAAACAAGGAATCAATAAGCTTCAAGTACTGAGATACAAGTCCTTCAAGTCTAGAGAGAAGCCATAAACCACACACAGAGGCCAATTAAGGAAACTCGCCAATGAACGAGCAAGATGATGACCATAACCATTTTCGTAATAACTTTCCTTGTATATCTTGCACGTAGGTAGGTTTGTACAACTTTAAGATGTGGAAACTGATTAGCTTGCGTGTAGATGTGTGTAGGGGGGGGGGTGCGCGCGCAAGGAAAGGGGGAAAGGTCATGTAATCTACTGGTGTTTGCACTTTGCTCATAAAAACACACTACAGAACTAATATGTGATGTTACAGCAGACCAACGTACATATCACTACTATTTAACCATCAATATACTTTCAGCTGGAGATCCACGGTCGCTCAGTGAAAGCGTTTTTGTCTCGTGATCTGTTTTTAGGGTAACTCAAACCAAGGCGGCCATTTAAAGAGAATCCTGATATTAAGTATTTTCATGTGGAGTCAAAATTCTCTGCCAGCCTTGCGTCCTACTTTCCGTATTTCTCACTCTTGTCAAATGAGAGTATCGTTCCTTCTGATACCTTTCTCTTGTGTGTTTCATATTGCTATCACAAGAAACTAGTTCATGTGGCACCCTTCCATTGCCTCAACTGGCAGATAGGTGTTGGAGGCTTTTTGCTCACGGACATACTTGCATATGTGATCACCCTTGTCGGTTCATATTGCAGACTGACGGGATGAATCATTATAACACATTTACGTATCACTCTCACTACAGACACCCATCACCATTTGTGCTTCTGTGTTGCGTGCCTAACCTTGTAAGACTTAAGGCTTCCCAATGTGAGAGACATTAACCTGGTCCATATACTGTAACTGAGCAAAAACAACATTCAATTAGACTTGCGTAATACTAGAGCTGTCCCGAACTGCGGAGGGTTAATATTGGATCTGGCGTCATTCTCACTACAGAAACCCATCACCATTTGTGCTTCACCAGTATGTTGCGTGCGGAGGCTTGTATGACTAGAGGCTTTACTATGTGTGAGGCATTTAGCCGGCCCATAAAACCCAGCAAAAACAATATTCGATTACCTTCCGTCAAAGGACTCGTAACACTGAGGCGGGAATCGGTCATATACTGATGCAAATCGTCCCGAGTGTGAAGTATGGGATAAAAATTGGATGGGGAAATACTCGTTTCATTTAGCTGGATTCTGGGTAAGCTTTCATAAGGAAGATAAACAGTAAAATTATGGTGTATTCGCTGCTGTATATAGAGAAAGACCAAAAGCAGAGTACAGAATCCCACTTGCAACATTCTGCCCCAAGACTTCTTCAGGAACAACACCAGTAGACAGTGCTTCACTATTTAAATTGACCTAAGCCTGAATGGTGACCAGAACACAAGTACACAATCCTGCACTACCAGTCAGGCTTGGGTCTGTTTAAGGAGTGGAGTGTTGTCCAGTAATGATGTTCCTGAAGAAGCTTTGTGGGCGAAACGTTGACATAAACTGGTTCCTGTACTCTGCTTTTGGCCTTCCTTCGAGTATTAATATTGTTGCTGTCTTTGCTGCTTCCTGGACTTTGATGAATAGTCGTGGAGAAGGAAGACGTGTTTCTGAGCTCTCCTCTAGCTGCAGGGTTGCCTCACCGGCGTTAGCTTTTTCTTTTTTCGCCACTAGGGCGTTTTTCAATAAAGTTAGGTTAGCTAGACCTCATTTTCCTCCCTGGCCTTAGTAGATATAGTAGGTGTCTATATCTAATTTCTGAGATTGCCTTTGCTTACTCACCTCTGGAGTGTACCCCCACTGATCGCTCTGGGGTGTGAGTCACACACAGGCGCGTCCTCCCGACAGTGGGTTGAGAGGGTAATCTCAGCCTAGGTGGGTCTTCCCAGGTACTTTGCCCTTTGGTCGTTTTTCTCTCTCTTCCCACTTCCCCTTCACGGGGGAAGTGGTAGCTATGACGGACGCCCCTACTGCCTTCCCCCCCTTCAGGGAGGGAGGTAGTCCTGACGACATCCCTACCGTGACTGACCGGCCCCAGACTGACGGACGCCAGACTCGTTCCCCGCTTGACATACCTGTAAATAACGCGACCTTCGTAACGCTTCATGCACTAGGTTCCACTCCCCTGTCCAGACTCAATCCCTTCATTGTCAAGAAGGTGATTGACCACTGTGCGGGAGAGGTGGAACAAGTAAAAAAAACTTGGAAATGGGGACCTCCTAGTAAAGACATTCAACTCAGCTCAGGTTAAAGACTTGCTAAAGCAGCTCAAGTTTCACTGCCATGATATCGAAGCCAAGATCCCAACATCCATGAATTCCTGCAAGGGTGTTATCACTTGCAGGGATCTCATGGTGATGAGTGAGGAAGAGATCATACAGGAACTTGCTCAGCAGGATGTAATTGATGCCAGATTCATCACTCGTTATCAGGAAGGCGTAAGGATGAAGACAGCCACTGTTGTCCTCACTTTTGGCAAAGTTTTTCTACCTACAAATGTCAAAGTAGGATATGAAATTGTAAATGTAAGACCGTACATCCCGAATCCCCTTCGTTGTTCAAAATGTCAGCTCTATGGACATCATGAAAAGGCTTGTCGGGCTTCCAACATCGTGTGTGGCAAGTGTGCGGCTGTAAGTCACTCTGCTGACAACTGTACATCCGAGACTGAGTGCTGCTTTCACTGCCAGGATGCTCACTCCACTTCCTCGAGGGTTTGTCCCAAGTGGAAGGAGGAGAAAGAGGTCTGCACTGAGAAAGCGACTTGTCTTGTCGGTTCCCCTCGTGTTTCGCAGCGTGTGGCTGTTTCCACCTGGCTGTGTTTTAGGATTGGTTCTAGTGGCTGGAATTGGTTGTAGCCCATCAGTATGACTTTGCGTGTTGCGAGGTCGGGGTTTAATTCCTTTATGATTGCAGGGTAGCCTGCTACTGTTTTGCAATACTTCAGGGTCTCGTACGTGTCTTGGTCGTGTGGTGTTAAGATCATACTGTAGTCTCGTCTCGTTGTGGTGTGAAAATTTTAGGTTGGGGTGTTCCTCTTCTAGTTGCATGACTAGGTCCATTGTTGTGGCGAAGGCCTCCTGCTTTGGTATCAAGAAGGGTGGTAGGTTTGTAGTGGGGCGTGGGGCAGTCTTTACAGAGACAGCTGGAGTTCTTCTGGGTTGGATGTTTGGAGGTCGTGCTGCAGGGGGTTGTCGTTTCCCGATTTAAGGGGGGCTGGCAGAGTTAGTGAGTCATTGCTGCTGTCATTGCTTCGTTTCTGGTTTTTGTTGTTCTTTTTCTTGTTTGTGACGACGGTGAAGTTTTCGTCTTCATCTGGTGCTGTATTGGAGTTGTCTGCCTCTTGCTCATCTATTTGTGCTGTGCAGTCTTGGGCCGTGTCGTTGGTGTCACTGGGTGAAGTGGAGATTGCTTCTGTAAGATCAGATTCTGGCGGTGGTGGAGTGCTGTCCATTTCACTTGAATTTTCGGTGGGTGGAGTCAGCGGGTTTTTCTTCTGCGAGTTGTCCTGTTGCACAGGTACTTGCTTTTTTGCTCCTGGTCTGTGTTCCTTGGGGCTGGGGTCTCTTGGTCTTTTGTTTAGGCCAGCTAGTTTAGTCATGTTGCCTGTGGTTGTTGTGCCTGTCTTCAATTGTATTGGTTTTGGCTTCGTTGTCTTGGTTTTGGGGATGGTTCCTCCTCCTCCTCCTTGTCCTTGGGGAGGGGTTCTGGGTTGGTTGGTCGTTTTCTTCATAGTGATAGGGAGAGAGAAAGGGAGTGCCCAGGCCTACCTATATCAGCGATCCTAGGCGCCGGGTTTTTACCTCCCCCGTCCTCTAAAGGACGTCGTGGGGAGGGACCCTTGCACCTACGCTGATTGCCCCCTGAGGGGAACCTAACCCTAACAGCGTTTTGCCTTCCTGCAACCCCCTGGCTCCCCAGCCAACCTAGTGGCCCCCCTTGTGGCGGCCCTAAACGGCCTTCCCGCGGGGTTCGGTTCGCCAGTGATGGGGTTGCAGGAAATCCTACGGCGATGTGGGCAAAGGATTGCAAAGGACGGGGAGATAGAGTGTGGTGTATTGGATGTGTGTGTGTGTATGTGTGTGGGGGGAGACGGTGGGGGGGGGAACGTTACAGAAAGGAGAGTGTTTGGAAGGCGGGAAAACCCGCCTGACTGTGATATACAACTGTCAGTTGCCCAACAGTGTATAGTCACAGTCGTGTGGTGCTGCTGGTGGCAGGAAGTGAGGAATCGAGTTGACGAAAGTGAAACGTGGGATGTAAACTCCGTAGAGTTAAAGAGCTGGAGATGCTGCTCCTTCCGCTGCTCAAACGAGAATGGGTGGTAGGAGTGGTTAGCCTGCCTATAGGGTTGGCTGGTCACACCTACGAGAGTGAATTAGTAGTGGTGAGGAACTTACCATGTACTATTTCAGTGATTCTAGGTTCCGATTTTATTTTCGCTCGGAATATACAGTATGTATTACACCAGATCCGTTGTGCATAGAGATCGATGGGGAGAAGGTAGAATTACAGTCGGGAGAGGAGAATCTTCGCATAGATGGTGCTTCCTCCTTGCATGTAGTTGAAACCGGCTTATCAGATGACCAGGAGTATATCTCTGGGCGTTGTATGACGAGTGAGACAGTCGTGATTGATCCGTTCACAAGTGGAATGATCTCGTTAGAGACTGAAATTTCAGGATGGTCCTTTGGGTTATTCTCACCTAATCCTGGTAGTACTTTCGCTGCTATGCTGTGGCCAGGGATTGTACAGATGGTCCCGGGCGAGGCGGGAGGAAAGTCCAGGGTTTATGTTGCCTACACTAACGCCACCCCTGACCGGGTCAGTATATCTGGCAGGTACAGGGTGGGGACAATAGAACCGTTTGAGGAGATAATGTGGGACGAGGATCAGGAGGATGAGCAAGGGCAAATAACTGGTGTGACACAGGGAGAAGGGAGATTAACTAAGCTCTTTCTAAAAGTAGATGAGTTATGTCCACCGGAGACTAAGGAGAATGATGCTCTCAAACGTCTAGTGCGAAAGCATCCTCAAGTGTTTGCCTTGCCTGATGAACCACTGAATATTACACCTTATTTCCTCCATCACATCTGTGCTACAGGACCGGTTGTAAACCGTCGTCCTTATAAGGTACCGGTTAAGTATCACGAAACTCTTAGGCAACAGCTAAATGAACTAAGGGAGCAAAATATAATACGTCCTTCTAGATCACCATATTGTTCACCCTTGGTCCCGGTGGCCAAGAAGGATGGTGGACTAAGAATTTGTCTCGATTTTCGCCATTTGAATAAGCAGATAACATCAGACCCCTTCCCATTGCCAAACATTGCACAAATTCTTTCCCAGTTAGGAGAAAATACTGTATTCAGTAGCTTGGATTTGAGGCAAGGATACCATCAGATCCCTCTGGATGAGGCGTCACGACCGCTGACCGCATTTTCCTCACCAGACGGTCATTGGGAATATAATAGTCTACCGTTTGGCTTAAAAGATGCCCCTGCTGCGTTCCAAAGGATCGTTAACGAAGTCCTGATAGGACTGACAGGGCGTATCAGTCATACTTACCTGGATGACATAATTGTCTATGGTGAGGATTTTGATTCACATGTACAGAACCTAGATGAGGTCCTTGCCAGACTTAAGGAAGCTCAACTTACTCTTAAGTTAGAGAAGTGCAGTTTTTTCAAGGATGAAGTGTCTTACCTCGGACACATAATTTCTGCAGAAGGCTTGCGGCCCCAACCGGATAAAGTCCGAGCCATAAGGGAAATTGCTGTTCCTAAGACACTGAAGGAACTCCAATCTTTCTTAGGGTTAGTTAATTATTACCGTAGATTCATAAGTGACTATGCTAAGATTGCTCTGCCTCTCACAAAATTGACTCGTGGAAAGAAGGAAGTGAAAAACAGTAAACAAAAAATCGAGTGGAACGATGAGGCTGATCAAGCTTTTAGAAGTCTGAAAAGTAAGCTTACTGACGACATCGTACTCAAGTTTCCCTCCTTTGATAAACCATTCTATCTGACAACTGACGCGAGTGGTACTGCGATAGGTGGGGTATTACAACAGGAAGATGAGGATGGACACCTTAGACCGCTGACATATTTTAGTAGAGCATTAAATAAAGCTGAGCTTAATTATGCCACTATCGAGCAAGAAGCCTTAAGTATTGTGTACGGATTGCGGATAAATCGGCCTCTTGTCTTGGGATACAAAGTGATTGTGCAGACGGATCACCGACCCCTCACGTGGCTCTTTAATGTGAAGGAGCCTTCTGGCAGAATAGCTAGATGGCAGATACCGGTACAGGTTGCCGAATACGACTTAGAGGTATCCTACCTGCCAGGACACCAGAACCGAGTGGCTGACGCCTTGTCACGTCTTCGCAGAGAGCAAGACGAAGATATAGAACTTATAGCTGTTACGAGGGGCGTGACCGATACAGACACTGTTAGCTGGAATCTTGACGAACTGCGGAAGCAGCAAGATGCGCATCCGGTTTGGGGATCATTGAAGCGGTATCTTCGCGGCATTGCGGAAATATTGAAATTGAAGCACGTCACTACGACTCCGTATCACCCTTCTGCGAATGGATTAGTAGAAAGAGTGAACGGAACTGTCATTCAAATCTTACGTACGATGATCGACAGTAATGCAAACCATTGGCACCGAATGATACATTTGGCATGCATGGCTTATAATTCAGGGTATAATAGGTCGATCAGGGACTCGCCCTATTTCCTGTTGTACCTGAGAGACCCACAAGTACCCTATGAAACGATACATGAGACTCAACCTCATTACAATGTAGATGATGCGAAACATATGCTAGCAGCCATGGCCACTAAAGTATTTCAAAGATGTCAATTGTACTTGGACCGGGCTAGTACCGAGAATGAGAATTACAGGGCTAAAAAGGCTGTAGTAAAACCGATCAAGGCAGGAGACAGAGTGTACGTACGCACGATTCCTAAACGGGGAGTTGCTAAGAAGTTACAGCCTCTCTATGCAGGACCATACAGAGTCACGGAGCGTGTTAGTGATGTTGTAATTAAAGTACGACGTGTGAAGGATGGAGCTGTCTCCACCCTTCATGTTGATCGTGTGCGAGTAATCCCCGAATCTTGCCTCACCACTAAGGATAATAAGAATGTACGTAGGGCATACCCAGTATATGAAACAGATGATGATGATGATGATGGTGATGGCGAGGACGGCTCAGATGATTTTACAGCCATTCCGGTATCTAGCCGCGGTGCGACACAATCATCCAACACGCCAGTAAATCAAAGTTCTATGGGTGCTACCAACCCAGTTCAGCAGAGTGGGAATGAAAGTGATAATGAAAGTAGAAGCGAAAATGAGAGCGAGGATGGAGGCGAGATAGAAAACGGAGCGAGCAGTCACGAGGCGAGTGGAGAAGGGGAGTCCCCGAGTAAAGTGGTCGGCCCGGCGCCAGATCGTTTCTCCCCGGCTAGCAGCCTCAGCCCTGCGTCGGCCCCTAGATACAGCCTAAGATCACGCACAACAGTAGACGATTTACCTCTAGTTATGGATAGGCCAATAGAACACACTGACAGGAAGACAAGTAAAGAATAAGTTACTAGTCATGCTATTTTATTTTTGTTCCAGATTATGCTGCTTGCAGTCGTAGTATCAGGAAAGACTAGGCACATTGACCCCCACGTTGAGAAACCTGCTCCAACAGGCCTCATCTATTCTCCAGTCTCCAAACTTATATCAACTGGAAATCATTATGTTGTCCCTGTCTTGTTAATACAGGATGAGTTATACCGACCACTTACTGAGGCACAGGATCTGGTTGACTCTGTCCAGTGGAATATAGATCACATGGACAACTCATCCACCCTTGTGTCGTCATTAAGAGAGACTTTGAAATCATTTCAACATGAGTTTAGAATTAGATTTGATGACTTAAAGAACTCTGTTAATTATTTGTTGTCGGATAAACCACTGTCAGGTCGTAGAACTAGAGGCGCAATTGATCTTGTTGGCAATATTGCTAATGCTTTATTTGGGACTGCTACCCAGAATCAGGTGGACGAAATTCACACTAGATTGGGTCAAATTGAACAGATGTCCGAGAATGAGCGTCGAGTGTTAAATGTTCACTCCCAAATACTAAATACGACCATAAGAGACATGTCACATATGCATGCTGCAATTACTAAATTGCAGCGGGCAGCTAATATTTCACATGCTGTAATTCGGCTCTTCTCCATAAAAACTCTAGCGTTAGAAGGCGAAGCTCGCATATTTGAGGCTTTTCTTAATCTCCAGTTAGCTTTGTCGGATATCATTGCCGATCATGTGAGGATTAAGTTAGGCCTACAGAATATGATGCAAGCTCGTCTGAGTGTGGACATCGTGCCAAATACCTTATTGCTGGAACTTTTAAATAATATTTCTTTAATGAGACCAGGACTGCTTTTCCCTGCTCGACCCGAATACCTTGCGTTATATAGGGATCTCGTTAAGGTAGTGCCTCGCAAGACTCCCTCTTCAGTGTGCTTCTACTTACTATGGTCCGGTTCAGGGTGACCCGGCAGATACTTTTGATGTCTTCCGGATCACTTCCTTGCCTTATAAAGTCCCTGACACAGATGTCTATGTACAGACTGTCCCCTCTGCCAAATTCATTGCACTGAGTGAAAATCGCTTACATTATATGCTTATGGACGATTTCACTCAGTGCCGCACTCATCAGCAGTTGCTGGTGTGCGAGCCGCAGAGTCCAGTGCTGAGGTCAAGTACTAGCACATGTGAGAGTGCTACATTCCTCAACAAGGACTTTGCGCCTCAGCTTTGTAGGAAAAGAGTCATTAAAAACTTTGTTCCTGTATTTGTTAAGAATAACGATAAGTGGTGCTTTTCTACGAATAAGCCTATGCAATTTACTCTTAATTGTGCTGTTAATGAGATAAGTAAGACAATACAGATTGTTAAAGGTATAGGACATTTGGTCCTGGGTGACGGTTGCAGTGCTCATAGTGAAACACTCACACTTCCAGCTTATGCCACCCTCACCAAGGATACTAAACTGTCTCTACGTCTCCATACATTGCATTTTAATATGTCTCTCTCTCATGTTGAACTAGATGCCATACAAGCAATCCCTGAGATTTTTCCCCAGAATGACTCCTTCACACCTGTGTACCTAGATGAGTTGTTACACTTCCAATCTAAACTCCTTCTTCTCAAACCCCTACCTAAACCAACTCAGCCAGCTGCCTTAGCTATTTATGTTTATGCTCTGTCAGGTGTTATTGCCATGTTCCTTGCTTCTTATTTAGCGTATAAGTGTTGGATTAACAGGCGCTGCTGTCGCTGCCTTGGACCGTCATTCGAGCGTTCCCGATCTTGGATCGACCTCTCTTTCTTCTCGCCACCTGGGGATGCATACCCCGGGAACTCCCTTGATGTCCCTGCGGAGTACATGGCGAGAACGACGAAAATGACGATTTTGACGAGGACAACGAACGAATGGTCCTTCACTTCCTCAATGACAACAGAGACAGAATCCTCCCCATGACACAGCAGACTTCTCCAGACTAACGAACAACCTTCTCACTAGACGAATCACAGTAGACGAACTTAAGACAGTAGTCACAAAAACGAAGAACACGGCCCCAGGACTGACAGGCATTAACAAACAAGTTATCATGGAATGCTCACACTCCATGATAGAAAGACTCATCGACATTTTCAACGCCTCCCTGTCCGCGGGATACTTCCCTGACAAACTTAAAGAAGCCGTAATAGTAATGATACCTAAGCCAGGAAAGACTGACACGACACCCGAGAACTATAGACCAATCTCACTGCTCGAAGTACCAGGAAAACTGCTTGAAAGGATCATCAACAGAAGACTCCGACTTTACCTAGAGACAAACAGACTTCATAACCCCAGACAGTACGGCTTCAGACCACAAAAAGACACAAACAAAGCCATAGCCCTGACTTACGAGACTATCGCCCAGACCCTGTCGAGACGGGAACAGTGCTGTCTCGTCCTCAGAGACGTAAGCAAGGCCTTTGACAAGGTCTGGCATGAAGGACTCAAATACAAACTATTACAACTAGAACTCCCTACCATCCTCGAGAAGTTTTTATGCGACTTTGTGACTGACCCACCGCGAGAATTAGACACAAGGACCAGTTAGGCGACGTTATACAGCTCGACAGTGGGGTGGCACAAGGGAGCGTCCTCTCCCCCACCCTATACATTCTTTACACTAGAGACACCCCCCCCCCCACCTCCAGACTGCCTAGACATAATGTATGCTGACGATGTGACTCAAATAGTGACTTACCAAGGACGGTCCAAACTCATGATGGCCAGCAAAGTAGCCAGAGAAATCACCAGAATCAGTGATTATGAGAAACGATGGAAGATCAGGACTAACCAACAGAAATTTAAAATAATTCCATTAGCACAAAAATACATGGAAGAAATCATTGTGGATGGTGAGCTACTAAACACAAGCAATGAGGGAAGCCTGTTAGGCCTCACAATAACTCAGGCCGGGATCACAAAACATGTAAGGGAACGAATATGCAAGGGGAAGGCAGCACTGTCCACCCTCTACCGTTTTAAAACGCTAAATAGAAAAATAAAAAGCCACCTCGTTAAAGCCTACATTCTCCCTTTGCTAGAATACCCTCCTGTGCCACTGGACACTATATCAAACACCCAAAAACTAAAACTACAAAGAGTATTAAACAAAGCTCTGAGATTTGTCGAAAACGACCATCACCCCTTCAACTATATCACAGAACAATTACACAGCATGCACAAAATAGCTGCACTAAACATCCGGATGCACAAGAGGGCAGGAAAAATCTGGCAAAAACTAGAAGAGACCAGAGACCCAAATTACGAGGACATCACCAACAAAGAATACGGGAGGATGCATAATTGGTTCCCCAGCTCCCTCTTAAACAGAAATAGACCGCCACCAAACCCAATTTATACGTCCCTCTAACGACAACCCCTCTCATTATATATAATAACTAATAATACAAACGGCAGCAACGAAGCGAAAGACCACGTTACCCTATATCCCATACACCTGCCGACCTTGAACTGACCGCACCAGACCACCACTACTGTCAGGAGACAGTTGCACTGCACACTCATTCCCTGCCCACTCCTGAGTGAATGCACTCCGTCGTCCGTTGTGCTAGCTCCTGAAACCAAAATGTAAGGAGCTGTCACATCTGATGGCGGGGTCGTGAACGTGGAGTGGGTTGGGAATAGACATTGCCCATGCACAGCCTATGCCTCGTGCACCCTGGTGAATGCCATGGGGAGGAAAGATAATTTCTATCCTTCCCCCCCCATTTTCTCTAATACTAAAACTCCTCCTTTCCATGACTATAGAGCCTGTGAAATAGAGAGCAGCAACCCACCAAGACAGCAGAACCCACCAATGCCACAGAGACAGGCACCACCCTTAGTAGCGCCGGGGGTACAAACTATGGCTCTTCACCTTCATCGATATATCTACCCTTGTCTGCACATACACAGAGTGACCGCTGTATAGGACCAACAGGAACACAGCATACACAAAAATAAAAACTAAGCCACAGCAATGGGGACGGCCCCCAATCTTTATACCTCCGACTGTCTTTCATATTTCCCCACTTAATCTCTTCCAATCTCTCCCTCTTCTTTCCCCCCACTTTTCTATGACGAAGTGAAGTGAAGTGCGGCCACTCGCAGCCCACCTCTCGCCGAGGCAACACCTCCACCGCTATTCCCGGCGGGACCAGCTCTCCACAGCAGCCGTTTCAGCTGAAGGACGGGTCTGTCCTCTCCACCTACGGGAGTGCCCTGGTCAGCCCACCAGGAGGTTGAGGCTCGTCCGCCCTTTCCATGGCCGACCACCCTCCCTCCGCCACTACCTTGACCGGGGTTGTGCCCTTGTGTCCACCTGGACTGGGCCTTCCCTCTACGCTTCCACCTGCTGCTGTGGAGAGCTGGAGCGAGTGAATGGGGGTTGAGGGCAGAGTTCGGAACGCTTCTATCAGAGCTTCGGCGCCCTCACCATCGGCGCCGTTTAGTCTACCATGCTCTCGTCCCTCTCTGCCCTCTGTAAACATTGAGCAGCCGGCCGCCAACCACCGCCGAGTCGTTTGGGGATCCACCTGAGCATGCCGGCGCCCCTTCCATCGGCGCCGTGCAGTCTACCGCTCTCTCCCCTCGCCTCGTCGATCATCGGGCTGTTGCCTCACCACCATCGCCTCGTTCCCTTCCTCTGCCGCCCTTGCCCTGTCTGCCAGTCTGCCGTCCGCGCTTTGCCCCTTCATTGGAGCTGTTTTCTGCATTTTCCTGACGGGCTCTCATGTTTGCCCGTTCCCCACCACGTTGTGGGGAGAATATTTCAACAACAACAACAACGTCTGTGCGGCGACTGGACACAGTCCAACAACTCCCACTATCATACACACAGACTCGGCTTCGGCCATTCACACCCTTCGCCAAAACGCTCACAAAGACAACATTCACCTAATATACAACATTCTCACCACCACCCAAGCTATCCGCAATGCTGGGGGATCGGTTACCATAAATTGGATCCCTAGTCACGTAGGCATTGCAGGCAACGAAAAGGCAGATCGAATAGCAAAACAAGCCCTAGAAAACCCCAGCATTGATTTTGTAATCTCCACGAGCCTGCGCCAAGTCAAGCATGCCATTAAGACCAGGGCAGCCAGATTAAATAAAGAAGACCACCGCCTATATGTTGAACTGGGTTCCCCCTCGGCTAGATGGTACTCACTTGCCACACGCTACAAACCACCGCCAATCACAACTAGATCCAACCTTACGATGCTCAATCGTCTGCGCCGCCTTCGCCTGGGCTATAAATGCTACGATGAAATGGTTCCAGATGACGAAACCCCCGAACCTGCATGTGAACACTGCCAGGAGGCTCCACTTTATCCCCTCCTGCACTATCTTCTCAGATGCCCAGCCACATCCCTCATCAGGAAACGACCTCTTCCTAACCCAGACACTCCCAGAACTCACGAAGCAGCCAGATCCATAAACTCTTTACGTAATGCTGCAGCCTACGTTGTAGCCACGGCCCCACTCTCAGCACTGACTGAGGTGGTGCGCTCTGCACCTCCTCCCACCTAACGTGCATATCCACTGATATGCAGGGTATGTATGTGTGTGTGTGTCTGTGCGAGTGTGCGTGCGAGCATGTGTGCATATGCATATATATATATACATGTGTGTATATATGTGCATATAGTTTTTAAAGTCAAGAGACTGCTCCTGCAGTCTTCATCACTTACTTGTCTCTGCTTAAATCACTGACTGGGCTAACATATGGCCCGGCCCCTTCCACTTCAACGAAGGGAAAATCTTCAACAAACAAACAAACATGTGCGGCGGTGCCCATGTCGATGTCATATCATGTCATTCTGCCTCAAGCTCTCGCACCGTGCACATCTCCCAGAAGAGGCCTCCGATCTTCCACTAGCCAGTGGCTGACACCTCACTGCGCTCTGATTGGATGGCGCCGGATCTGCTTCCTGATTGGAGGGCACGCGATCCAGCAGAATACGACAGTTTTCCAACTGTCTCACAGGCAAATTAAATAGGAAAGCAGTACTGCAGTGTCAAATCCAACCCTCCCCTTACCAATTCACGCCGATGTTGAACATCCAAGCCCGTGGATCATTCCTCACCCCTGTTCTCTAGCTGAGACAGACTCAGAATTCCCAAGATAGACTTTGGTCCTTTTAGGCTCGCCCAGTATTCTCTTCCCGGCAGCCGCAGCGGTAACATCTCTCCCGCTCGCTCCCGCTCTGCATAGACTCGGCGCTCATAGTGAAACGTGGATAGCGCAAGCTAAGACTTTCACTGCTGCTTTTCCCAGCACCTTACCGATTACGACTTTCCCATCATTCTGCAAGTCTGTCAGCCCGCTCACCTTGGCTGAAAATCTTTTTTACTACGTAAGACTACCTTTATTTCTTAGATTTTACTTTGGTCCTGTTAGGCTCGCCCAGTAGAGGCTCTGGTGCGGTACGAAGCCGAACCCCGAGGCCAGTGGCACGAGGGGACCCCGTTCTGGGGTGGTTATAGGAAGCACTGGAATGGGTATTTTCTTTAATAGGGTTAGGGATCAGGGGTACTCCTTTGACCTTGCAAGTGGTCACTCCCTTTAGAGGGGGGGAGTTTAGGTTACAAGCCCCAGATCACAGGTAGATTGGACCAACTAGGCGGCCTGTTAGTGGCCTCTCAGGATTTTTTCCCCATGTTGAAAAATGGGTAAACTTAAAATCAAACACAGTAATCCCCAAGAAAATCAAGTTAAACTGAAATTGCTTGAAATAGTTGCTCCTCACAACATAAAAATAACAGGACTCCATGATTCAAAAGAATTCATCATCGCAACTACAGCCACAGAAGATGACACTAATAAGCTCCTGTCTCATCCTCTGAAAACATCTTTACAGGACAATGGCTTCACCCCAATCCTCCCTCCTGACCTAAAAGCTAAAAGGAGCATAATATGCACCAAAGTAGATGACATCATCTACTGCCACAGTGAAGAGGAGATTGAACATGAAGTCATTAAAGAAAACTCTTGGGCCAAAATCACCAAAATAACCAAATTTGGCAACAGAAACACTATGAAAATAGAATTTGACGATATCAAGATGGCAGAAAAAGCAATAGAAGGGCTGAAATTGTTCCATCTGTGCATCAGCAAAAATCAGATCCAGGCTGAGAAATATATACATATCATAATGTGTATGAAGTGCTATGAAATGGACACACATAACATCAACGAATGTCCTAAACCCAAAGATTTTAAAATCTGTTCTGAATGCTCCAGTCTTGATCACACTTGGAAGAAATGCAACTCCAACTTCAAAAAGTGTATTAACTGCGAAGGAGACCACCGCACTATGGCTATGAAATGCCCTAAAAGAAAAGAAATAGTAAAGAAAGCAATAAATACACCCCCCCCACCACAGTACGACCAGGTCTAAGCTTTGCACAAGTAACAAAACCAAACCCTAACACCCCAGCAGCTGCTATACAAAATGGATCTCCCAACGACAAGTTTGCAGACTACATGCTTCTTATCATGAATGCTCACATGCACGAGCTCACGCTCCTCCACCAATCTCTCACTAGCTGCCGCACCGAGCACATCTCCCAGCAGAGACCTCCAACCTTCCACTAGCCTGTGGCAAGAACCTTTCAGCGCTCTGATTGGAGGGCGTCGGATCTGTTTCGTGATTGGAGGGCACGCGATCCGGCACTCCCCGGCCATCACCTGAGGTTTTAACATCGTCGCTCCACAGTGAAACGTGGATAGCGCAACCCAAGACTTCCATAGCTGTCTCTCTTCCAGCTCAGAGATCGATTTTCACGCCAACACAGCTTGAGGAAACCTTTTTTTTTTTTTTTTTTTTTTTTTTTTTTACCATATCAGCTGCTTTCCGGCTGCCACTTAGAGTCCCTGCCGTAGTACGACGCCGAACCCTGAAGGGATACCGTAGGGTATTTCCATGAAGGGGGCCTTAGAGGCCTGGTTATAGGAGGCGGCAAGGGTAGGCATTCTGTTAGGGCTAGGGTTAGGTAAGTCCCTCACGGGGCAGTGTCGGGGTACTCTCACGACGTCCTCTAGAGGACGGGGAGTTAGGCCCCCCCGGCACTGTAGGGAACCGCCGGATTGTAGCTGATAATTTATTTATCCTGATCGATTCCTTCGTTGTTCTTGCTTAAGCATACATACCGATTTACATTCATACACTCAAGTATATTTAATTTCATTTGAGTATACATGTGTGTATGGGTGTATATATGTGTGTGTGCTGCTTAGAACTAATGGACGAACGACTGAGTAAATAAATACCTCCCACATATATATATATCTATCGGCTAGATACATATATATATATATATATATATATATATATATATATATATATATATATATCCCCCTTGTGTTTTTTTTTTTTTCCCCGCCACTTCCACCCCCTCGCCAGCTGACCACCGACTTTCCCCCTTACCAACCCCCACTGTTACTCCTCAGGCAATTCCCCACCCCCCAACAAAACCACCTCACCAACCACGCACCCCACCCACACAGCCGCACTGCCAACCACCTCCCGACACACGCCCAAAGCAGGACGCAAGCACACAGACCACCTTGGAAGCCTTCACACAAACCCCACAACCAGACACCACTCTTCCCAAAGACCACTTCATCTTCAAGGCAGAACACCTAAAAAATCTAGGCCGAATGCTATGCAACACAATGGTGTCTATGCTAGAACAGGTCCTCAATCGGCCCATAGATCCAAGCCCCTCCGCTCTGCAATATCCTCAACGATCCAGAACTGGATAGAACATCCCGACCCCCACACCACTGCCCCCGAAGACCTAACCCAAGCCACTCCCCCACAACAAACCTCATCACAGCCTCCTCCACCTCCTGCCACCTCAGACCCCACACATCAACCATGCCACAGACAACACAACCGTACAAAACACACACCCCGAGATGCCAGAAACCGTTCCCTGTCTACCGACAGACCCACCGAGCACAAAAAAACAATGAAAGCCCAACCCCACCAACCTCGCAAGTGCTCTGTGGAGAGAGGGAGACCCCGCTCCAGGTCCCCCCTTCCTACTCCCACCCAAACAACCTAGGGGACACCAGCAACACCGCCAACACCTCACCTCCCACCTCCCTCCGCATACTGCAGTGGAACATCCTCGGTGCCTCTGCACGCCGCTCCCTGCTAGAAGAAGTCGCACACAAAGACAATATCGACATCTTCCTCCTGCAGGAGACTCTCTTAAGCAAGCACCGCCCACTGCATATGCGGGGTTTCACCCCCTTCCTACTACCCTATGTGCGTGGTGGTTCTCGAGGCTGCGCCATCCTCGTCCGAAAACACATTCCTGCAGCCGCCATCAGCCCCCTTCCAGACTGTTCTGAGGCAGAGATTCAGGGAGTGGACCTCACCCTAGCACAAGGCCACCTCAAAATATACAATGTCTACCGCTCACCCACGGCCGACCTTAGACTGGGGGAGCTACTCTCACTCTCTGCTACAGAAGAAGTCTTTGTTGGCGGAGATTTTAATGCCCACCACTTCTGCCTTAACTCCCAAAGCCCCACAAACCCCACAGGACGCCACCTAGCTACAGTCTTGGAGGAAACACCAACCATCACTCTCCTAAACGACGTTGACTCTCCAACACACCTACAAGGGGGCAGGCTAGACCTCTCCCTCGTGTCGTCAACGCTAGCACGTCACTCCACTTGGGAGATCCACCCCACTCTAACCTCTGACCACCATGCCATCCTCTGCACCATCCCAATCGCCCCACTCCCCAGACCTCCTGCCCCCCCCCCCGGTGGAACACCAAGCGCGCAGACTGGGGTCTGTTCACAAACACACTAGACGACCTCATCAATAGCGATCCCTCACAGGACCTAGAGGAACATGCTGCCCAGATCATAAGTGCCTTTCAAGCAGCAGCAGGAACGGCAATTCCCACCACCACCCCCATTAAGCGCCACCACAAACACCACTGGTACTACTGCCCCAGAGTCAAAGAACTTAATCACCATCTAAACAGGGCCAAAAAGATCTACAGGGCCAACCCCACCCCCGAGGCACTTAGATATCTCCAGTCAGTCATCCAGCACTCCATCGCTGAGAAAAACAGCATCAAAGAACAGAAATGGCTGGAGTGGTGTCAGTCGCTAGGAGCACATTCTAACCTTGGCTCTATATGGAAAAAACTGAAAGCGGTCTCCAGCCCCCTCTGCCCGGCCCCCAACTCATCCAAATCCCCGCAAAGAGGCAGAAAACCTAGCAGAGTCCTTCGCCAGACGCACCTCCCCCACTCAACTCCCAAATGATATCAGGCGCCGGCAGGAGGAACTCCACCAACACAGAGCCGAAATGATCCACATCAGCCAAAACACCCCAGCCGAGTCTGATCGCCCTTTCACAACACATGAGCTGGCCCAAGCAAAGAAAAGCAGTACAGATACAGCTCCTGGCTTAGATGGAATCACTTACAGCATGCTTTCACATGCGGGCCCAGTGGCTGAGAAGGCCTTTCTGGACCTCCTCAACCACTCTTGGACCTTAGGCCGATTGCCCTTGCAGTGGAAGCATGCTGTGATACACCCAATCCCCAAACAAAATGACCCCAATAACCCCAGACCCATCTCTCTTCTCAGCTGCCTCGGCAAAACGGCTGAGCGCATGGTGCTCCACCGCCTCCAATGGTGCTTGCCCCCCTCACCACTACACTTTTGCATACACCAAAGGCAAAGGGGCCACAGAATGTCTTGGCTCCTTCCTCTGTGAACTCCGAGGAAGCAAAGGACTTGCTGTCTTCATTGACCTCGAGAAGGCCTTCGAGCTTGCATGTCCTGAGGCAATCCTGGCAACCTTGGCACACAAGGGTGTGAGGGGCCGCCTCCTTTGCTGGCTCGATGACTTCTTCCGGGATCGTGAAGCTGCTGTCCGCTTCCAAGGACACACGTCTGCTCCACACCGACATCAAAATGGCACTCCACAAGGCAGTATCCTCAGCCCAACTCTGTTCAACACCCTTGTGGAGTGCCTCTTATGCACTGACCTAGGCCCAGGAACCCGCCTACTCTGCTACGCTGACGACCTTGCCCTCATTATCCATCAAGGCCCCTTCTTTACACGAGCACAAAGGGCTCTCTCTAAGCTCACCACTATATGCAGAGAACTGGGGCTAAAAATTAACATCAACAAAACCAAAGCTCTCCCCCTGGGTATTGGGCCTCCCACAGACCAACTAAGACTCGGAAACACGTCCATTGAATATGTAACATCCCACAAATACCTTGGAGTAACAATAGACTCCCACCTTTCCTTCAGAGGTGAAGTGACACGGCTCAGGGAGAAAACCAGAACACGCACCTCCGCGCTCAGAGCCCTAGCAGGCAAAGGGGGAGGTGCGTCCTTCAAAGTCCTCCGTCTCTTTTATATACAAGCTATAAGGTCCATTGTTGACTACTCCGCCCCTGTCCTTCTCACCATCGACACTGCCCAATCGAACAGACTTGAGGTCATTCAGAATGAAGCCCTGAGGATTATGACCAACTCTCCACAGTGGACCAAGCTATGCAACCTCCGCCTAGAATGCAACTTAGAATCTCTCCACCATCGCATCCAGGCAAGAGTGACAAGCCTAGCCATCAAACTGGCCCACACAGCCTCCCCCTTCCCCTCCTCTCACGCATAAAAGCTGCAACCGGCCTTCACCCTGACATCCTTTCCCGGAGCTGGATGCACAGTGTTGCCCGCGCCATCCACGCCCTAAACCTTTCTGCTATGATGCAAGCCCCCGACTCTCCTGCCCCTCATTACCGCCCCCAAGCCCCTTGGAACCCACCCTTATACAACCTCCTCCTCCCAGACTCGCCAAACAAAGCTAACACCCCCACCCAATTGCTGCGCCAAGAGGGGTTGCAACGCATTGCTTCTATCACCCCCCCTGATGCCGTCACTTATTACACGGACGGCTCTGTTACGGACACACGAGCCGGGGCAGCCTTTGTGTGTGGCGACCACAGTCATGGCTTCCGAATCACAAATGGCGCTTCCACGCTTCAAACCGAACTCGCTGCTATTGCAGCAGCTTTAAAAGATGCCCTCCACACCGCACCCTCCTCGACCATCATCATTCATTCTGACTCCACTGCCGCTATCCATGTCCTTAAACAATTCTCACCCTCTGACAACCTCGCACTAACCACTGACATCCATGCAACAGCCCAACAGATCCGAGAGGCAGGGGATCCATCACCATCCACTGGATCCCCAGCCACGTTGGAATAAAGGGGAATGAGAGGGCTGATAAGGCAGCCAAACATGCATCAGCCCACCCCCACATTGACACAGACATACCCCCAAGCCTATCACGCATTAAACAAAAGATTAAGCAACGAACAGCCAGACGCAATCGCAACGATCATGAGGCAGAAGTCAAACTCGGATCTCCATCTGCTACCTGGTTTGCCCAGGCCACCAAATATACTGAACTCATGCAGCCACTACCCAAAGACAACCGCCTCCTCACCCACATTCATCGCCTCCGGCTGGGATTCGCGTGCAAAGCTGAAATCACCACCAACAACACCTCTCCCACAGAATGCGAACACTGCGAGGCCCCCACCTCTCAACCACTCCTTCACTACCTGCTAAACTGCCCTGCCACATCTCGCCTTCGGGTCAAACCCCCCTACCCTAATCCCGACACACTAAGATCCGAAAATCATCCTATTCCCCCATGCACGCTCCGCAAGGCAGCCGCTAATATCATCGCCACAATACCAACTCGCACCCTCTTAGAAGTGGCACAAGCTGCCCCACCTCCTAAATAACCCCCCCCAAAAAAAAAAATCAGCAGAAGAACGCAGTGCGCTGCTAAGCCCTAGGGGCACCGCAGTGACATGCCATCTTCCCAGTTACTATACAAGCCCTCCCACACAAACCGGGCTAATAGATGGCCCGGCCTGCACTAAAGGTGCAGAAAACTTTAAACGAACGAACGAACGATGCACGAGCTTGCAAACCCAGGCAGCTTTAATAAAATTCTGGGGGAAAGTTGCACACTTAATGGACTACCAATTGTCAAACTCCCCCCTAACCCCCCTCTGAAAAAATTATACAAGCCATTCTGCCATCTACAACTAAAAATCTTCTTTCTCCCCCAGCCAATACAAATAAAAAACCTGCTGAATCATCCCTTTACACACAAACCATCCCTATCTCTGAAGAGAAAAACGAAGAGGCTATGGCGCTTGACACACATGAAGATGAACCCATCCCACATGGAAGTAATGACATCCCAAAATACCAAACAGACAGTGAATCAGATGAACACCTAAGCTCCTCTGACGAAGACGAAACCGAAAATGACAAGGCAGAGGATTGTAGTCCTCCCGTCAATTTGAAAGTCAAACAAAGAATACAAACAAAGAGAACTAGCCAAAGCTATAAAAGAAAACAAAGCCTTATTCATACAAAATAACAACATACTGAATCCAGATTTAGCACTCAACCAACTAAGAATCACCTGTGAAAAACTAGAAACCTTCCAACATCTTATTCGGCCAGCTAACACCGAAGAAGAAAGACTTCTCCTTCGCCTAGGGGATCAGCACACAAAGGCTTCCCAACCCTCTCAGTCCAGACCCCAAAGACATAGACAATGAAAATCATTCAACATAACGTCCTTAATTGGCATGGTCGAAGTCTAGGTCTTAGCAATACCTACCGTAATTTAGATCCAGATATCATTCTTATAAATAGCCACGGCACTACCTCACCAAATTCACTCCGTATCCCTGGGTATAAAACACATAGCAAAAACTTTCTCAATCGCCCTATGGACGGCACAGCCATTGCACTGAAAAACAATTTACAATACAAAATCATAGACAGTTTTATCTCAGATCTGATTGCCGTAGAGTTACAAACGCACACTGGAAAAATCATTATTGCTACAGTATACCTCCCCCCTAGCCGCCCTTACCTCCCAACCCCCGATTTTATTAACTTATTCAGAAGAACCATCCCTATATACCTCATTGGTGATCTTAACGCTAAACACCGCCTCCTGGGCAACAGAAACTCAAACGTCGTAGGAAGACAACTTCCAAGACTCATCCAAGACACCACAGTAAGACACATTGGTCCCAACTTTCCTACATTCCTCTCACACAACTCTACCTCCACCCCAGACATAGCTCTTTGCAACCTAACAGCTTATCACAACACCCATTTCTCTCCCGGCCCTCTCACCACTAGTGATCACATCCCCATAATCGCCACTATCTCCACTGCCCCAATAACCGTCCCCATTCCACCTCGACCTAACGGCCAACTGGAATGACTTTAAACAAGATATAACCACAACATTTACTAACTTTCATATCCCCGGTGATGGAACACTAGAGGAAATCGATCAATCTCTTGAAAGATGGTACTCCAACATAAATATTGCAATCAACAACAACATCCCTACAACAACACATAGAACAATCACTACTCCTAAACACAACAGAGACACACAGATCCTCATCAATCAATACAATGCATTAAGAACTCACTCCCAAACACATGGTTGGACACGAGATCACTATAGACGATACAAACTACTTCAAACTCAACTACACACATCCCTTCTAACAGAACACAACACACATTGGGCAAACACTATTGCAAACACCGCCAATCGAAGTGGAGGAGCCTCTTCCACCTTCACCACCGCCTGCCGCCATCGCTCTCTCTTCTTCTCCCCCTCCACCTAAGGAGAAGAGGAAGAAACAAAAGAAGAAAGGGGGAAAGACCAAGAGCGACCCCTCCTCCGTTGCTCGCCGGATCGAGGCCCTCCTTCCACCACTCTCAGGGACTCGTGATCTCGATGCCCGCACGGATGCGGACCTAGAAGAGCTACTCTTCTGCCTCAGAAGTGGCGGATTCAAGCGAATCCCTTGAAATGCACAGTAACATAGTTTCGTATTAAATCAGCCAACCCCCGCCCACTTTTTCTAAATTCGCGTGATCCCGATCGCGTTCCCATTCCTATTAGGAATACTTGCACCGTACTTGGTCTTACATACGACAAAAACTTCAAATTTCATCATCATATACGAGGCAAGGCAGGCGTGGCTGGCACTGCACTAACACAAATATACCGGTTCCGTAGTGCAACACCGTCAGCTAAATTTCATCTATATAAAGCACTGATCAGACCACTGCTCACGTATTCACCGTTAAGTCTATCTCTTTCGGCCAAAAGCAACATTCTAAATTTACAGAGAGTTCACAACAAAGCCATACGTTGGGCACTGAGCATACGGTGGTATGATTTTGTCACCAACATACACTCTCATGAACGCGCCAACATTCCACCCATCAACACTTACCTTCACCACCTACAACAAAAACAAATCACCAAACTCACCGACGTTCACACTGACTTCATCGACTTTTTCACCCGGATCACACCCCCCACACGACCTCTAGCCAACCTCTTCCACCCTGACGCAAGACCTGCACCAACCCCATTGTTCACGTAATCACCAATAGTTTATTTAATGCCCATTTCATTAATCAACTACTTAGTTCACACCCTGCAATCACTTAAGACTCAAAACCACCCCTACACCTATTACCAAGATCACGGCAGCCACGTAATAACCCGCCATCCTCATATCCAGCACCCCTGCCTCTGACCCTGACCCCCCCATACTGCCCTTCCTCCACCCCTCCCCTTTCCTTATCCCCCTACCCAAGCCCACTAGGGCTACAACACCTTACCCTAACACCCCTATCCTATTATCCTACCCAGGCTCCTGGAGCCGGAAAATCAGATGAACCTGAGAGGCAGCCAATAAGCCAATGCTTGGCAGAGAAAGCCGTAGCTATTCACTCCTCCCGTCCTTAAGTAACAACACAGTGCACGTGCGAGACCCCCCCCCCCTTCCCAACACCAAACACACGCACGTTGGGTTAAGCCCCGACACTCTTTCTCTTCGTCTAAATTCTTCCTCTCCTACTTAAAAAAAAAAAAAAAAAAAACACGCACCTTACACAATGCAACCAGGAACCTGATCTCTCAGTAAGGCCGGGAGATAAAACTAAGGCCTAGTTCCTGCCACGTGTCGTCGTCCTGGTTGCATTACACTCATCACACATATACACAATCATTCTTTACCTTCCTTCCTTTCCCCCCCTTTTCTATACGTCATTGTATTGTATTGTCACGGATCCGATCAACGACGACGATACACTGCCTCTCGTCTACCAGACTCTGTATCAGAAGATCCGTGAGGCATACATCTCCAACTCCTTCTCTCCATCTGAGGAAGCCGCCATCCGTGAGGGCATCGGGTTTGATCCACCACGTGCTGCCCTGGTCAACTATATAGCCACCAGACTGCTCTCTTAACTGCTGAGCCACGCCTGATCCTGTCCTGCCTTGCTGCTTCGGCTTGCAGTTATTGTCACCGCTATGCTCTCTTTTGAGAGCTTTGTTTTTGCCATTCCTCTGACGGGCTCTCTGTTTGCCCGTGTCCTCACCTTATTGTGAGGCAAATATCACAAAAAAAAAAAAAAAAAAAAAAAGCTGCCCTCGTCAACTATATCGCCACCAGACTGCTCTCGTAACTGCTGAGCCACGCCTGATCTTGTCCTGCCTTGCTGCTTCGTCTTGCAGTTTTTGTCACCACTATGCTCTCGTTTGAGAGCTACTTTATGCCACTTCTCTGACGGGCTCTATGTTTGCCCGTGTCCTCACCATGTTGTGAGGCAAATATCACAACAACAACAACAACAACCGCCAATCTTTATAATGATCCCTCCACATTTTGGCGTCAAATAAAAATCCTCTCAGGAACTTCAACCCCCGACCCTCATTACGTATTAGATCATCTGGGAAACAGACAACACTCAGCCTCTGAAAAAGAAAGAACACATAGGCGACACTGGGAGTCCATCTTTCAAGAGATCGAAGAAGAACAGAACAACAACAGACACGACAATACGGTAAAAGAATTCCTTACCATCAACGCAGATAGATTAACACCGTACCACTCAGCTCACCCCGATAGATTAGACTCAAACACAATATTTACCACTCCTATCACGGCAGACGAAATTACCTCTATTATTAAGAACTTAAAAAAGACTTGCCCGGAAGAAAGTGGATATAATAAAACTATACTATCCAATCTTCCCAATATAGCCATTGAAAATTTAAAAAACATATTTAATGCAACCATCTCTGCAGGATATTTCCCCGACAAATTTAAAGAAGCCATCATAAAACTAATCCCAAAAAAGAACAAGAACCCACATCTCGTAGAGAATTACAGACCCGTCTCTCTTTTAGAAGTCCCTGGAAAGGTACTAGAGAGAATAATTAATAAAAGGCTCAGATTACACCTTGAATCTGAGAATCTGTATAATAAGAATCAATACGGTTTTCGACTACTAAGGGGCACCACTCAAGCAATTGCAATAGCATCAGAACATATAGCAATAAGTAAATCTAACAAAGGACAATGCCACATCATCCTTAGAGATGTAACAAAAGCCTTTGACAAGGTGTGGCATTTAGGACTTAAATATAAATTACTTAATCTCAACCTCCCAACTATAACTGAAAAAATTCTCTGTGATTTTCTTGACGACAGGAAGGCTAAAATCAAAATAAATAATTACACAGGGGCTAGCTTTGCTCTGGAAAGCGGGGTTCCTCAAGGGAGCGTACTCTCACCAAGTCTCTACTCTATATTCACCAGTGACTCCCCACAAGCAACTCATGGCATCAATATAAGCTACGCTGACGATATTTCCCAAATTATTAACTATCCTGGACCATCTAGAAGGATCATGAATTCAAGAACTCAAAGCGAAGTCGAGAAAATTAATGAATATGAATCTAAATGGAGAATACAAACTAACAAATAAATTTTCCGTCATTCAACTAGCCAACACCAAAAAAGAACCTTTAATAATTAATGAAGAAATAACTGACTTCACAGAAGAGGGAAAAATACTTGGTTTTAAACTTAACTCAAGAGGCTATCTTCCCAGTGTACAGGATAGAAAACAAAAAGCCACTGGAGCATTATCCCGCTTACTCAGATTCAAGAACATGCCTATAAAAGTCAAATCCCACCTTGTCAAAGCACTGATCCTCCCCATACTAGAATATCCCCCCATTCCCACACACACCTTCAGCTATACCCAACTTAAAAAACTACTAATCTTACAAAACAAAGCCCTCAGATTTGCAACTAATCAGCAGTACCCTTACACACTTAACACGGAACAAATACACGCCATAACCAAAACCAAACCATTAAACATAAGATTACATAACCAAGCCAAAAAAAAGTTTGGAGTAAAATCGAGGAAATTAACCCCGAAACATACAACGCATTCACTAACAACATCAATGAGGAGAATTGCTCTTTCCATAAATGGTTCCCTAGTAGTTTAAAAACCATAATAAACAACCATGACCCTATACCAATTTATTAAACTCAACCAAAACCGATAAGTGACGCACTGATTTGTACCCAAACTACTCAATCTCACAATACAAAAAAAAAAAAACAATTACGACATAAACCCAAACAACCCAACGAAACCCTCAAAAAGCTAGCTAACTTAACTCAAACATGCACAAAATATGCACGCACATGCACGCACGCCCACGTGTGTGTGTGTGTGTGTGTGTGTGTGTGTGTGTGTGTGTGTGTGTGTGTGTGGATATTCGCCCCGCATATGTAGGGGCACGGGCAAACAGAGAGCCCGTCAGGGAAAAGGCAGAATCAAGCTCTCGATTCAGAGCAAAGCGGGAACAGCAGGCTGAAGGACGAGGGGAAGCGGGAACAGCAGGCTGAAGGATGAGCACGACGGGGCAGCAGGCAGAAGGAAGCAGAAGAGCTGCTGGGCAATAAAAAGCACCTCAAGTCTGCCCATCAGAGTCCGAGATGTCGGTGTACTGGGAGTGGCGATCTATATCCTCATACAACTCTAGCTCCCCCGAGTCCCTAAGGCGAGATGGAACGCCTAATGGAGAGTCTTGAAGGACCCGGCTAAGAGCTAGAGTTATGCCCACACACACACACTCACACCCACACGCACACACTCACACCCACACGCACACACACACACACACACACACACACACACACACACACACACACACAATATACAAAACAAAGCACTTACCTAACTAACTCAATAAACACTATATGTGCAGTTACCAAACTAACACAATAAACAAAACAAAAGCACGGTGACCAGCCCACCAACTGTCTACTACCCCTTCCTTCCTCTTTCTTACTATCCCTTCCCCTATTCTCTCTTCTTTCCTCCACCTTCCTATAAAATATATATATATATATATATATATATATATATATATATATATATATATATATATATATATATATATATAAATGCGGCGGTGCCCCTCAGTATCGCTCTTGCAAGAGAGGGGTGTACATGTAAGTCGGTTAGATCCGTGGCGCCCAACTGTCTACCTGGACGCATCACTGTCCCATACACCAGGCTGCCGGGCAGGCTCAGTTACCGCATGTCAGAGGGGGAAGGCTGACGTGTGATACCCAACTCCGCGGTTCCTGGCTGCATGGCCACTGCATAGCAGTGCCACATCAGTCTCGTTATGACAAGTGAGGAATTTACAGTGTGATCTCGCGTCTAAGGAGTTCACATCTAACGACACCATTGGACCTCTACCCATATTCGTATCTAACGTGGAAGTTTCTGTCTAACGAAAAAAAATCCCGGGCGAGCGGTTCAAATCTGTCGCCACCTTGGTCTAATGCGTGGACGGGAAAGATGTTACCCTTTGCTACAGAAACTAAACCAGCTCAATGAATATGCAAAGAGAGTGAATGAAAGAAGATAAACAGTTACCGGTATCACCGAATATTTAAACAAACGCCATGAGCTTGGGGAAGTTGTGGCAAATCTCGATCGAAATGAAGGATAAGAGTGTGAGTAATGATGGAAATGAAGGATAAGACTGTGAGTGATGTCGATGAAAACATAGGGAATCTTCATGGTGACATTCATGATGACTTTTCTGGATTTGTTGGGAAGGAAAAGAATGCAGACAAAAAGATAACAAAACTCGGGGAGGCATCGCGAGAGGCAATGGAGAGCGAGAGGTGGGAGGAGGGTGGTTGTGCTGGTGGCGTAGGTGAGAAGGAGCGGCCCAGTAGCCTTCCTTCCCGCCTCGGATACCACCTTAAGCACCTCATTTATCACTCACAGGTGAGTTATCGATATTATTTCTTCTTTATTTTATATTTTATGTCACTATGTATGATTATATGACAAATTAACGACAATAACTTACATAATGAGTGAAAATAGGGTCAAAATAGGGGTTAGATCCAGTTTTTACCTATTATAATTTTCCCCATATGTTTATGTATCGGCATCTAATGAAGTCGCATGTAACGAGTGGTTTTTGGTACCTATTACACGTTATTATTCAGGGAGTTTCCAAACGCTGCTCTCTCTCATTAGGGCTGCTCCAACATCCACTGCCCTACCTTGTATCTCTTCTATAACCCCATCCATATATAGACTGAACAACCATGAGGACATGACACATCCCTATTTCAGTCCAACATTCAAATAGAAAAATTCACTCGGTTCACTATCCACACGCACCGCATCCTTAGCACCCTCATAAATACCCTTCACGGCCTTCAGCAACTTCCCATTTTCTCCATATATTCTTAATACTTTCCACAATCCTTGTCAGTCCAGTTGTTGTTGTTGTTGTTGTGATATTTGCCTCACAACGTGGTGAGGACACGGGCAAACATAGAGCCCGTCAGGGATGTAGCAAAAAGTTGCTCTCAAAACGAGAGCATAGCGGTGACAAGACTGCAAGACGAGGCAGCAAAGGCAGGACAAGATCAAGCGTGGATCGGCAGTTACGAGAGCAGTCTGGTGGCTATATAGTTGACCAGGGCAGCATGTGGTGGGTCGAACCCGATGCCCTCACGGATGGTGGCTTCCTCAGATGGAGAGTGGGAGTTGGAGATGTATGCCTCACGGATCTTCTGATACAGAGTCTGGTAGACGACAGTCGTGCTGTGAAGACGTGTCTCCCAGCTCTCCAGCTCTTGCCTGCTTCCGTCTCCACGTGGTCCTGTCTTTGGTGTTGTGTTGGAGGCTTGCTTCCTTCTCACCACTGCCCGACACTGGAGCTGTGATCGGCCTTGCCGGTGCTGCTAGAGCGGTGTGCTTGCTCTCTACTGCACAGCGTCTCTCCCTGCCTTTTTAAGAGCCCTGCTCTTGCTCTAGGGAGTTTTTTTTTTTTTTTTTTTTTCGGCCTGCCGTTAGTGTCCCTCACCGTAGTACGACGCCGAACCCTGAAGGAGTGCCGCAGGGCATTTCCATGAAGGGGGGCCTTTAGGGCCTGGTTATAGGAGGCGGTGAGGGCGGCATTCTCTGTTAGGGCTAGGGCTAGGAAAGTCCCTCACGGGGAAGTGACGGGTCTTCCCTCGACGTCCTTTAGAGGACGGGGAACCACCCCACCCCCGTTACTGTAGGGTTTTTTCTCGGCCGTTTTTTTTTTTTTTTTTTTTTTTTTCGCCTTATATTTAGTTTACTTCAACTTGCTGTGGCTTTCTGAGGAATCAATTTGCATTGCAAGTTAGTTCTGTGGCTGCCCCAGCATAGTTCTACTAAACTAAATATCACTTTAATATTGAGCTCTTGGCTTCACTTTGCCAAGTCTTATATTTAGTTTACTCTAACTCGTTGGGTTTGTCTGAGGAATTAGTTTGTATGGCAAATTAGTTCCGTGACTCACCTAACCCAGTTTTTCTAAACTAAATAGCATCACAGTCGTGTTCTTATTTAATTTACTTTCTCCTGCGTAGGTCTGTCCAGGTGTTCTGATTTACTTAACAAATCAGTTCACACTGATAGATTTGCTCAGGTTGAGATTAAATTAAATTCCTATATAATTGATTGCTCCAATTCTGCTCATCTGTTTACTGTTGTGTTGACTTGTTCAGACAACCCAACAGACGAATTGAGTGCATATTGTTATAAATTGATTATCACTTTTTGTGTGTGTGTGTGTGTGTGTGTGTGTGTGTGTGTGTGTGTGTGTCTCTTGAGTTGCCTTTACGTTTCCTGCACTGCCCGGTGCATATGCCATGAAGGTGGCATGCACCTCCAGGCCCAAGGGGCCAGCCCGCCCCCCCCCCCGCCCTCGAGGCCACCCCCTACCAAGCCCACTACCGGTGAGAAGCGAGAGCGCAAACTCTCCTCCAGCAGCTCTTCCTCATCCTCCTCCGGGGCCCCCCCCACTGCTCCCCCCGCTCCAAGGCCTAACGGACCTGCAGCACACCCACGGTATGCTGCTCCCACCACGTCCTCGTCCGCACGAGCTAAGATCGCGCGGATTCACGAAACCATGGATGGAATCACGACTGCCCCAGCTCCCACCTCTTCAGGCTCCCAGGCTTCTCCCCAAGTAACTCACAGCCCCTCCAGCACTCACAAGCGACCACCTTGCCCCCCCTCTGCAAGGGCACCACAGTCTACTGCCAAGGCCCTGCCGAGTGTTCGAGCACGCGACAGCGCCACAAAGGCCACCACTGCTGCCAGGGAAACTGACCCCACAGGCATCCCGCCTGTCCCTGCTGCCACCACTGCTGTTAACGCTCCTGATGAAGAGGGCTGGACCCTCGTGTCGCGCAAAAAATCACGAGCGACACAGGGAAACGACCAAATCCCGGCCAGCCGCATGACTGCTCCCCAGCAGCCACCACCTGCACCAAGCACCTCAGCTCCTCAGAGGCCCCCTTCGGCGCCACGCCCCTCTGTCTCAGTCCGGCCTCCTCCACCACCCCCTTCCAACTTCCCAGCCTTTCGTGTCCCAGCCCAACCGGGATTCACGACCAGCTATGGCGCGATCCAAGCCCTGGAAAACCACCTACAGGGACTAGCCGTCACAAACCGCTATGGCCGGGACGACAGCTGCGTCCTCATCCCCCGGGACGAGGAGACCTACCTGCGACTGAGGGCATTGGCGGAGGACGAGGCCCCACCCCTGAAGATTGTAGAGCTGCAAAGGGGCGAACAGCTCACCAAGGCCACTGTCATGGGCTACCCCAGGCGTATGCCGGTAGGAATCCTCCTACAGCACCCCCTAGTGGAGGAGGCCAAGCGCTGCCAAAATCAGCGCACGCGGGAAGAGACCCTGCAGGTCACAGTCACCCTGAGGGGCCCGCTAATACCTTCCCTCGATCTAGGGAACTGGGGCGAATTCCACCTGCGCCCCTTCACGCCAGAGCTGCTCCGTTGTTACAGGTGCCAAAGATATGGACACCACAGGGCCAACTGCCACCGCCCCCCAGTATGCGGCATTTGCAGCGCCAGCCACGACACCGAGCAGTGCCTGGCAAGGCTGAAAACAAAACAGCCTGTAACTTCACGATGCCCCAACTGCTCAGGATCGCACCATGCCTGGCACCCCAGCTGCCCAGCCAGAACGAGGAGAGTAATGAAAGGCCGCGAGCAGCAAGTGGCATGGGTACAAGAGCAGCAGGCCATCAGCCTGACTCCAGCCCCTCCAGGTACCTTCGTTTGGGGCCAACAGCGCCGCCCCACGGAAAAAGTCCCAGCCACCAGCGAGGCAGAATTCCCTCCGCTGCCTACCACGCCGAGCCCACCGCTACGCACTACGACAGCAGTCCCCCCACCATCTGCTCTCACCCAGGTCGTCACGACGGCAGAGGTACACTCTCCAGCCTCGCCACCGCAGCACCCAGCAGCCGGGGCCACTCACAGTCCCTCCCAGGCCCCCATTCAGCAGGAGCCTGTATTCACCCTCGTGGAGCTCAACAGCATTGGGAAACAGATTGTCAAGGCCTTAATCATAGGGCTCAAACAAATGCTGGGAATAACGTGCCCCACAGACCATATCTCAGCCGCAATAGACGGAATCATCAAGGAGGCCACCGAAAAGAAGCGAAGCGGCACACCTCAGCCTACACCCCCTCCAGAGACTACCAACCCCCCACTGCGCAGGGCGGCGCGCCCGAGACGGAGGGGACGGCCTCGACACACCGCTACCGCATCCCAGAGGGCTCAGAACCCTCGTCTCCCACCCACCCCATCAGAAGATGCGCCGGCACCGGTGGCAGTCGACACGGTGGTCGTGGTCGAGGCCCCGGCTTCCCTCTCGGGCGACAGCCCCCTGCCCCCCATGACCTGCAAGCAAACCCTGCAGACATCCGATTAATACAGTGGAACTGTTTGGGGATCAGACACAAGCTCCCCCTCCTGCAGGAGGCAGTCGCCAGGGATCAGCCCCACGTCTTCCTCCTGCAGGAGACCTTACTCCCAGACAGTTCCCCCTTTCGGCTACCGGGATACACCTCCCATCTCCTCCCCTATGAACGTGGAGTCACACGAGGATGTGCCATTCTCGTCCGAGATCACGTCCCCCACACTGTTTGTGACCCCCTGCCCTTTTGTGGACCGGGTGTAGAGGTGCAAGGTGTTGTGCTACACCTCGCATCCTCCTCACTAACTGTGTACAATGTCTACAGAAGCCAGGGGGGCGCTCTTGATGTTGGGGAGGTGTTCTCCCACGCTTCCTCCCGTTCTGTCTTTATCGGGGGCGACTTTAATGCCCATCACGACATTCTTGCATCGCCCCTTCCATCCAATGAGGCAGGACGGCACATCTCTCTCGTTCTCGAGGAGATGGAAGGTGTCTCCTTAATAAACAACATCCAAGAACCCACCCACATTCGGGGAGGACGCCTGGATCTGTCATTCACCTCCTCCCCACTTGCTGGCCCGGCGCAATGGTCGCTCCACCCGCGCCTAGCCAGCGATCACTTCGCCATACAGATCAGGCTACCACTCACACCCCTCCTCCCGCCCCCACCTCCCCCACCGAGATGGGACCTCAGCAAAGCTGACTGGGCTGCCTTTGCCAGGGCCTTATCCACCTTTTTTGAGGCCGCCCCTCCCGTCCTGGACCTCGAGGGTAGAGCGGATCAAGTTGCCAGTGCTTTTGCACAGGCTGCCTCCATATCCATCCCGCAGCAGCCGCGTTCCGAGAGGCATTACCGAGATGGCTGGATCTACTGCGACAGGGTCAGGGAACTCAACCACAGACTCAACGCAGCGCGAAAGCAATACCGGCGGCGCCGCACATCTCCGCACCGCCGACACCTTGCTGCTGTCACGCAACACGTCGTGACAGAAAAACGCCGGCTGAAGGAGGAGGCGTGGATCAGATGGTGTAGGACCTTAGACTCTCACTCCACTCTCAGGGAGATGTGGAGGAGAATCCGGTCGATCTCTGACCCACGTCCCCCCCGTCCTCCCTCTCACCCTGACCCGGCCGCTGAAGCCAGCCGTCTCGCTCAACACTTCGCGGATCGCTCTGCTTCCCACAATCTTCCACAGTCCGTCAGAGACAAGCAGGAGCAGTTGTCTACCTCTCGTCTTGCAGCAATTCAAACTGCCTGTGAAAAGCCCGACCCTGCCGATGTTCCCTTCACCAGTGGGGAACTGCATAAAGCGCTGCAGCACAGAGGAGACACTGCTCCGGGACTCGACGGGCTAACCTACTCTCTGTTATCACATGCTGGAGATTGTGGGAAAGATCGGCTTCTTGATCTGCTCAACCTCTCGTGGTCTGAGGGGCGTCTACCGAGGTCGTGGAAGATGGCTGTCATCCACCCGATTCCGAAGCCTCGCGATCCCACTGCCATGCACCCCATCTCCCTGCTCAGTTGCATCGCTAAGACAGCTGAGAGGGTTGTGCGGGCTCGTCTTGCTTGGCGGCTGGGACCGCTGCACCCAAGGATTTATGCCTATCATCCAGGCAGGAGTGCCACCCACTGCCTTGCATCATTCCTTGGGGAGCTGAGGGGCGGACGGGGGATGGCCATCTTCCTCGACCTCGAGAAGGCCTTCGAACTGGCAAACCCCACTGTTATCCTGGCAGCTCTCGCGGCCAGGGGAGTAGGGGGCAGACTTATATCCTGGGTCCGGGACTTTTTTAGCGAACGCACTGCAGGGGTTCGCTTTCAGGGACACCTCTCCCCTTTTCATCCTCATCCTAACGGCACCCCCCAGGGAAGTGTTTTGAGCCTTCTCCTCTTTAACATCTTAATGGAGGGGCTCTTAACTGTTGATTATGGGCCAGGCATCTCTCTCCTCTGCTATGCAGATGATTTGGCCCTGGTCTTCACACGCCGAGATTGCTTCTCCCAGGCGCACTATGCCATGTCTCGACTCCATGCCAAATGCAACGAGCTGGGATTAAAAATCAATCTGGAAAAAACAAAGTGTCTGCCATTCGGCCTCCGCCCTCCAGACTTTCCATTGCTTCTCGGGGGTCACCAGCTCACTGTTGCCACTTCACACCAGTATCTGGGGGTCTGGTTTGACCAGGGCCTAACCTTTGCAAGCCACGTAAGATACCTACGGGAACGTGCTTCCACCCGCCTCGCTGCTCTCCGGTACCTCTCAAAAAAGAGCTTGGGGGCATCATTTTCTGTCCTCCGCACGTTCTACATTCACTCTATACGATCCCTGGTGGACTACGGAGCAATCTGTATGACTGGTCTCTCCCCACCCATCTCCAAGTCCTTGGAAGTCCTACAGAACAATGCTCTACGTATCATGCTTGGAGCTCCACCTTGGACCCGTCTAGTGAATTTGCGTTTGGAGAGTGGACTGCCATCACTGACGCACCGCATTGCGCTACGCGCAGAAACAATAACACTCCAGCTGGTGCAGCGCCAGCCTGATCTACCCGTCTCAACCCTGCTCAAACGACTTTTGGGCCATCCACCTGAGGCGCTCCCTCAACGTGACTGGGCCCGAACCACAGCTGCCACCATTCACAATTTGGGAGCTGCTCCAAGCTTGTGCCAAGACCCTGATTCTTCTTTCCCTGGCTTTGAAGATCCACCACCTTGGACTCCACTCCCTTTCCATATCATCAGTCCATCAGAGGCCAAACCTCGCTCTTCTATTCCCGCCATGATTCGTCAGGATGGTCTTAGTCGGGTGGCTGCATTAGACTCCCCGGGTTCGGCCACCTACTTTACTGACGGCTCTGTTTCTCCTGACGGTTCTGCTGGATCTGCTTTTGTCGTGGGGAATTTGGTTGAATCATGGCGCCTCTCCCCAGGAGTGTCTGCCTTCCAAACAGAGCTTGCAGCCATTTTGGGTGCATTGCGCCACGCTCATCACCACCATTATAGACGTGTCATTATCCATACGGACTGTCTTTCCTCCCTTCAACGACTACGCTCTTTCTCCCTCCATGACAATGTGTTCCTCCTAACAGCAATTTACACGGTTGCAACTCTTCTTGTCCAAAGGGGAGCCACTATCATACTTCACTGGCTCCCAGGTCATGTCGGGATTACTGGCAATGAAAGAGCTGATGACGCGGCACGCGCTGCCTGCACTCATCCAGAGATAACATTCCCCCTCCGCCCCAGCCCCTCATACATTCTTGGAGCACTAAAGGCAACCATAGGCAGACTGTCCCGGGAGGAACACCAACTCTGCATCTCGGGGGGCTCTAGCTCTGCAGACTGGTATGCCACTGCTACAGCATACTCTCCCCTCCTTCCTCCTAAGGCCCTGCCTAATTTCTTAGTGGTGAGAATACGGAGATTGCGCCTTGGGTTCCCCTGCTTCAAACAGATCTCTGGTACGGAGCCTGATCCATGCCCTCATTGCTTGGCCAGGTCCGATGTGCCTCTCATACATTACCTCCTTCATTGCCCCGCTACATCTCTGCTAAGGTCTTGCACCGATGGTGCCCATGCCCGATCAGGTGATGAATTTAGGGATGCTGCTGGCATTGTTGCCAGGGCACCTTTTAATGTGTTACTAAACATGGTTAAGGACTACCCTCCACCACGTTAATCTCTGAATGAGCACTATATGTGCAACTGTGACGGGCTCTCTGTTTGCCCGTGTCCCAGTTCAACTGGGACGAATATCCCAAAAAAAAAAAAAATGGTAGACGAGAGGCAGTGTATCGTCATCGTTGATCGGATCCGTGAGGCAGAAGAGTAGCTCTTCTAGGTCCGCATCCGTGCGGGCATCGAGATCACAAGTGCCTGATAGTGGTGGAAGGAGGGCCTCGATCCGGCGAGCAACGGTGGAAGGGTCGCTCTTGGTTTTTCCCCCTTTCTTTTTTGGTTTCTTCTTCTTCTCCTTAGGTGGAGGAGGAGAAGAAGAGCGAGCGATGGCGGCAGGCGGTGGTGAAGGTGGAAGAGGCTCCTCCACTTCGTCAGGAGCAGATGGAGAAGGCAAGGAGGAGGGCTCTACTACGTCCAGATGTACTGAAGGGACGGGAGACGAGACACGCTCCCTCTCAGCTCCTGACGAAGGGAGGTGAACCTCCACAACAGTCTCCCCATGCTCGATGTCCATGGCCTGTGACGGTTCCGGGTCGGTGATCGTAGTTTCGATGGTGGTGGCGCCAGTCGTCCGGTTGAGAGGGGCATCCAAACACAGCCGTTTTCCCGGTGTCGTGCGAGATGGTGGTGGCTGCTGTCGCCGGGCCTGACGCTCCTGACGAGGGGGGAGACGAGGATCGCGGGTGAAGCTTCGGGGAATGGCAAGGCGCGTGGAAGGCCGTTCTCCTCAAAGATTTGAGGAAGGAGAACAGCCAGATCCGTCTTGCTACCCCCACTGAAAGCTTCAGCCGTCGCGATACACATCGCAACGAGTGTGTTTGTGTTGCCAGAACTTCCAAGATCCCTTGGCTGGCGTCTCTGGGCAGGGGGACGCCGCCGTGCACGGGCAGAGCCCTGCACAGCAACACCACCCGGCCCAGTGACGTCCTTAGCCTCGGGACCCATGGAAGCCTGTACAACACGAAACTCCACCGTCTCTCCCTCGCCAAGTGAGCGCTGGAAATGCCGTGGATTTGGTGCAACGATCTCAGAAACGTGTACGAAAACATCAGCGCCAGTGTCGCGGCGCTTGATGAAACCGTAACACGATCTCACGTTGAACCAATTCACGGTTCCCTGGATGGTAGTGGCTCCTGGCGGCACGGATCTGCTGTTGGATGCCCCCCTCAACGGGTCGCAGGCACGAGCAGAGTCGCTGGAAGTCTCACGGAGCTCGGGCATAGTGACGACTGGCCAGGCCAAGCTATGCGAGAGGAGTCGTTGTCTGTCCACCCTGTCATATGCTTTCTTCAAATCCACGAAGGCCGTATACAATTTCTTTCCCTTCTCTAGAAATTTTTCCACTAAAGACCTAAGAATATCTGATCTACACAACCTCTTTCCTTCCTAAAACCTCCCTGTTCTTATATCCCTAACTCTGACAATATCTTACCACATACTTTTCTTGTTACGCTAAGACAAATGCCCTGTGATTACCACACACTTCTTTTTCCCCTTTTCCCTAGAAGAATGTAGTAACGGAGCAGAATCAGAAATAAACCGGTAAGAAAGAGGTGTTGGTAAGCTTCATGACCGTACCAGAATACCGCCCCCATACTGTCTGCCAGCCTGCTCACGCTAAAGGTAATAGCTTGTGTTTAGCCTAGAACTATATCACATAATTCAGCTAAACAATTCATCACATTCGCTCGTGTGCCACGCTTAAATGTGGTGGTAGTAGTAGTACTACTAGTAGTAGTAGTAGTTGTTGCCTAGGCAGTCTGGTCGAACAGCCCCGAGTCCCTAAGGAAGGCCACGGCTGAGACCGGGTTTTCCCACAGAGCTCTCAAGGAGTGTACAGTATGTTGTGTTGTTGGCGTAGGTGATTGTTTGCAATGCAGTCTTGCATAATGTGCTTAATAGTATGGGGTGCTGTGTTGCAGATTGTGTGCAGTGCAGTCTTGCATAATGTGCTTAATAGTATGGGGTGATGTGTTGCAGATTGTGTGCAGTGCAGTCTTGCATAATGTGCTTAATAGTATGGGGTGCTGTGTTGCCTCCTGGACAGGCATCAGCGACGGAGTCATCCAGCCTTTTCTGGTAACTCAAGAGGGCTGGATGATGCCCACATCTCAGCCTGGCCAGGTGGACTCTGTCCTCACGAGGGAAATAGGATTCAGAAGGGTGGATATCAGGAGGCCGTGCATGCAGCTGTGTTGTCTATGGAACTAAAAATAATTATAGGCTGCACAGCTACTACACCCACAGACCACCTACTGTACATCAAGAAACCAAAGACTTCAAAGTCGAGGATCATCTAGACATGAGAGGCACACAAATTCTTGCCGCAGCCTCCACAAACCCACGCCATCCACTACACGATATGGCGGCACATCCACACACAAATCAAGAAATATAAAAACAACACCCAGCACACGATATCATACACAAATACTGTCATCTCTCCCGCTTCAGACCAGCTTCCAGAAGCTAAAATATGATAAATAGCCTTGCTGGTACACACGACGATAGATAGGTGGCACCCATAAATATAAAGCATTGTTACAAACGTTTGGTGCTAGTTTGCGGTGTTAGGAGCGTAATGCTGTTTGGTAATGAGGCCTGGCAGTAAAGGGAGAGTATATTCGTAGACTCAGACTAACAGAAATGGATGTGTAGTGTGTTCTTGAATGCGAGGCCTCAGGGGGCTAGGTTTATGAAGGAAGAGTTGAAAGGAAGGATGGGAGTGGAGAGTAGGCCTACTGTTGTAATGAGAGGAGGTAGATTGAGATGGTTTGGGAGGAAGGATGGGGCTGGAGTGTATTGGTGTTGTGATGAGGAGTAGATTGAGATGGTTTGGGAGGAAGGATGGGGCTGGAGTGTATTGGTGCTGTGATGAAGAGAGGTAGTTTGAGATGGTTTCGGAGGAAGGATGGGGGCTGGAGTGTATTGGTGGTGTGATGAAGAGAGGCAGATTGAAATGGTTTGGGAGGAAGGATGGGGCTGGAATGTACTGGTGTTGTGATGAGGAGCGGTAGATTGAGATGGTTTGGGCATGTGGAGAGGCTGGAGGATGACGGCTGGGTGCAGAAAGTGAAAAGTGTAAAGGTCGGGGGCAGGCACACCGAAAAAGACCTGGGACGAGGTCATAGAGGCTGCCAGAGATAGAGCAACGTGAAGAGCGTGGGTGACCAAGGCCGACACATGCAAGCATACTGGAGCCTTTATAAACGATACGGTACGAACGATACAATAAGAAATATCTCATGGAATTGATGGATTTAACCTAATTATACGTATAACGTGTGTTTTCATCTGACGGGACTGGGTAAACCACCACACCTTTAATACTAAGTGGTGGTTGCAGGATATACGATGAGTAGTGGTTATGAGGGACGGGTGACTGTCCTTGATTACTATAGTCTGTTTGATTGACCTGTGCACTTGAGATGTATGGGGCAAGTAGTGTTTTTGTTTCGCGCCTGCAGATTGGCCGCAGATGATGTCACCGAAGTAAATGCATTCATGTATTGTAGTGCAACATGCGGACGTGGATGTACACCTTGGGTGGATATTATAGTGTAACATGCGGACGCAGGTGTACCCCTTTGGTAGATATTATAGTGCAACATGCGGACGTGGATGTACACCTTGGGTGGATAGTATAGTGCAACATGCGGACGTAGATGTACACCGGGGTTGGATGCAGTGCAACTTCGGACGTGGGTGTAGGCCGTGGGTAGATATTTTGATTCAAACATCACTCATCGTTTTATAAAACTTTATGATCAAGTTTAATTTTCTTTGACAACAGCAAATACGAATGTATGTGAGCGAGGTGGACGGGGAGACCAAGAATAAGATGGAGGGATTGAGTGGCGAGAATGGAGAGTGAGAGACTAACTAGGAGTGTATGTGAATGTGGTGGAGGGGGAGACCAGGGATGAGATTGTAAATATTTGCCCCACAACAGAGGTGGGGACACGGGCAAACATGAGAGCCCGTCAGAGAAATAGGCAGGAAAACTAAGCTCCCGAATGAGAGCAAAACACGGGCGACAGTGGCGGACGAGGAAGAGCGGTGAGGGCAGGAGAAAGATCGTAAGGCAGCTGCTGAATAAAGGGTGTAAGGGGCAACTAGCGCGAGGACATTGATTCATCATCGACAGTCTTCTCCCAGCACTTGCAGCAGTAACATCTCTTCCCCAGTCCCCTGGTAGTCAAACTTGGAATCACAACTCCCAAGACTTTCGCGCTGCTATCTAGGCGAACTTGCAGTTAACTTCAGTGACTTTTGTCTCCACGTTCCTTTCCTACTTTGTCAGCTGGCATTCCGGCCTGCCACTTAGAGTCCCTTGCCGTAGTGCGAAGCCGAACCCTGAAGGGGTACCGTTAGGGTACTTCCACGAATGGGGGCCTCAGAGGCCTAGTTATAGGAGGCGGCAAGGGTGGCATTCTGTTAGGGCTAGGTTAGGCAAGATCCTCACGGGGCAGTGACGGGGTCTCCCACGACGCCCTCTAGAGGGCGGGGAGTTAGGCCCCTCGTTACTGTAGGGAACTGCCGGACTGCTTGCTGACATTTGTTTGTCTACTTAGATTGTTTATTTATTCCGTCCCGTACATATATATGGACACATAGGCTTGCGTACATGTGTACATTTACTGATGTACATGTGTATGTTTGTGTGTGTGTATATATATAAGTAAGCTAAGGAAGGGGTGAATAAATATATAAATAGACAATATATATATATATATATATATATATATATATATATATATACATATATATATATATATAGAGAGAGAGAGAGAGAGAGAGAGAGAGAGAAGAGAGAGAGAGAGAGAGAGAGAGAGGGAGATTTTCTGCTGACATTTGTTTGTCTTCTTAGATTATTTATTCCGTCCCGTACATATATATGGACACATAGGCTTGCGTACATGTGTACATTTACTGGTGTACATGTGTATGTTTGTGTGTGTGTGTGTATATATGAGTAAGCTAAGGAAGGGGTAAATAAATATATAAACAGACAAATTATATATATATATATATATATATATATATATATATAAATATATATATATATATATATATATATATATATATATATATATATATATATTTATATATATATATATATTTATATAGAGAGAGAGAGAGAGAGAGAGAGAGAGAGAGAGAGACTTTTCCATGCGTGAAGATAGCGAGAGTTAAGATTAAACACTCCCACCCTAAACTCCGGAACACCCAGATTGGACCGCTACAGGTCCTGGCTAAATTTGACGTAGCCACTTTGAAAGTGTTTCCCACCAATGATGCTTTAATCATACTGACGGCAGATGACTCGAATGCTGACAAGATCTTCACAGACTAATGCACTCGAGACCTCCTGGCCAATGACTACGAGCCTGTCCTCCCCCCACAACTGCGCTCACGTACGAGTAAATCCATCATCCTGAGAAACGTAGACAACATCATCTACGACAACAATGAGGATGACATCATACAAGAAAATTAACTTGCAACAACACCTTCATTCGGGAGGGAGATGTGGAGAACATCTACAAGTTTCCACGCTCTCACAACATCAAAGTAACATTCAAACAGATCGCGCAGGCAAAGAAAGCAACTGAGGCAGGACTTAAACTGTTCTACCTCAGCATTCCTCACTACCAAATTGAACAAGAACAATTTATCCCGATCTTGACCTGCTACAAGTGCTATGCAGTCGATGGACACTCGGTAAAGGACTGCCCCAAACCCCGAGAGTACAAAGTATGCTCCCTCTGTGCCAGCACAGAGCACAAGTACACACAGTGCACCTCAAGCACAAAAAAATGTGTTAACTGTGATGGTGAACATGGAGCAACTGCCATGTCTTGCCCTATAAGGAAAAAAGCGGTGCAGGAGAAGAGAAAGTCTATTGCCCAGTTGCCTGAACAGCAAGCTGGACAATCAAGAACTTACAGTACAGCCGCTGCAACAACAATCAACAGCAACAGCACTACCACTAACTCACCCCTACCAAGCCTCACAGTCCCGCCCAGTACTATTCTGTACTGCATGTATGAAGCACATATGCTTAATGCAACATACCCTGGGACTTATGCTTCTCACCTAAATAAACTGTTCCAAGACAATGGAATTCCACCTGTCAAGGCCCCAAGCAACCCACCCTCTAAAGCTATCCTAAACAAAACCAATGCAGTTACCACCACACCCCCTACTGCCTCCCCTCTACTCCCCGCCTTCCAGACTGAGTCTTCAACCCTCACCACGCCCTCAGAATCAGCAATCACCGACAATGAACTGATGGAGAATCCCCCCATCGCCACCCAATCGCACCCCCCCACCCAGGTAACAGCTGAATCAATCAGTGATGAAAACCCGACCCCACCATCGCCCTCTAAGGCAGAAAACGCCACTTCTAACGCTACTCTACCGTCACAGAACACAGAGTATATATCCGATGCCTCCACTTCAGAGGAAGACGAAGAGACCGACGAAGAAGAAGTCAGTGCCAGTGAACTAGGAGGAGTAATAATCTACAGCCTCGAATCCCTCCAGGAAAATAAAACAAAACTAGATAGGCAACAAATAGCAGCGCTAACAATCGCATCACATGTAAAAATCGAATACGGCAATGACAACCTTTCAACAAAGTACGTGTACAGTCTGTTCATCCAGAAAAGGGTTGATATCAACTCGTACCAGTTCAAGGTTGCGAAACCCGGCTTCTTCAACAAATGCCATAGTGTATTCCTCCGCACTGACAGACTTAGAAAAAACTCTACTCGTACTGTTAACAAATAAATGGAAACGATTAGAGTAATTCAACATAACGTGCAGACTCAAAGTCTCTCCAGCACCCCTAGGCACCTTCGTCTGGGGCACACAAAACAGACAATCCCAACCCCCACCCAACCCCACCTCAACAGCAGAGTACCCCCCACTCCCCAGAAGCAGCAATGCCACCACCACCAACTTCAAAACAAGCCTACCTGCCACACAACAAACACCCCCATCCCCCACCCAAGCAACCTCAACACCAATTTTGACTACGACTGCAACACAAACACAGTCGACAGAGGCAACCCAAACGCCACAGCCACAACACACCACAGTGGACACAGAAACACTCCGCACCATATGCCGGGAGATAGCACTGGGAGTACTACAGATTGTCTCAGACCAACTAGGCCGCCAACTAGACCCCAGACTAGTAACCCCAGCGATAAACAAGCTAATCAACACTCACACGACACAACACAGCCCCAACTTACTCACCCCAAGCAGCCAGCCAGACAACCCACCTCTACCAACCGCCTCACAGGTCAACCCAACACACCAACCACCGCTGCAACCAACTCCATACCCCTACAAACCCCCACAACCCCGAGAACAAGTAGACAAACCACTTCACTCCACATCAATGGACGCCAGGCACACGCAGAGAACTCGCTCACGATCACCACTAAAAGCCATGGACATAACCCAAGCAACGAGCGAAACAACACGCAACCTACCCCCAGATCACACAACAACCTAGATACACGAAATGTCCTGGGACTTACTCAGCAGCATAACCCCAATACCAACAACATCAAGTTCCTCCAGTGGAATATCTGCGGAATCAGGGGTAAACAAGCAGAACTCGAGGAAGCAGTCCACACAGACAAAACAGATGTCGTCATACTACAAGAAACCCTCCTGCCCCAAAACCGAAACTGCAGATTGAGAGGCTTCACCCCCCTCTTCCTCCCCTCAGCACGTAACGGGCCCCAAGGCCTTGCAATATTTATAAGAAACCACATACCCACAACACCCATAGTACCCATGCCACACTGTGGTGACGGGGTAGAGGCACAGGGAATTTCCATATCACTGCAGAACTGCAATCTCCACATCTACAACGTATACCGCAAGCATAACGCAGACCTTGACCTCACAGAACTCGTTGCTAATGCAGACACCCAGCCAACACTCATAGTAGGAGATATGAACGCCCATCACCCCCTCCTCGGCTCCCCTAGCAACACCAACCAAGCAGGGAGACACATTGCAGAACTCCTGAACGAAACTAACACAGTCACCCTTCTAAATAAAGCCGACACCCCAACCCATATACAAGGAGGCCGCCTTGGCCTCGCATTCATATCAACCAATCTGGCTCCCTTAACCCAGTGGAACACCCACCCAATTCTAATGTCTGACCACCATGCCATATCAATAAAAGCTAATTTACCCCCTCTACCCAAACCACCAGGCCCACCCCCACGGTTCAATACAAAAAAAGCTAACTGGCAACTATACACAGATACTCTGGAACAACTCACAGCCTCACTGCAACACTCACTTGATCTCCAAGCACATGAAAAACAAATAACAACAGCCATACAAGACGCCGCACTAGCTGCCATCCCTAAAACAACACACAAAAGACTCAACCACAAGGACTGGTGGTTTTACAACGATAGAGTCAAGGAACTAAACCACAGACAAAACCAAGCAAAGAAAATATACAGGAAAAACAGAACCCCTGAAGGACTGCAACACTTACGAACGACAGTCCGACTGGTAAGAGAAGAAAAGAAGAAAATCAAGGAAAAAAAGTGGTTAGAGTGGTGCAGTTCCCTTAATGCAAGCAGCAGCATTGGGGCATTATGGAAAAAACTCAGAGCAGTGTCAGGATCAACCCCCAACAGACCCACATCCCACCCCAACCCACAAGAAGAAGCTGAAAGAATAGCACTAAACTTTGCAAACAACACTTCCCCAAGACATCTCCCAGATGCCACAAGACGACGCCAGGAATTACTGCATAATGAAAGAAGACACCTAATTAACAGGGAGAAGCAAAAACAGCATCCAGCCGACTGCCCATTCACTATGAACGAACTTGAAAATGCACTGAAAACAAGCCAAGACACTGCCCCTGGTAAGGATGGCATCACTTACTCTATGATAAGACACGCAGGCCCCATTGCCAAAGCCGCCATACTGAACCTAATTAACCATTCCTGGGAAGCAGGACAACTCCCAACAACTTGGAAACAGGCACTCATCATCCCCCGTGCCAAAACCCAGGCTCATACAGGCCCATCTCCCTACTAAGCTGTCTCAGCAAAACAGCTGAAAGAATGATTTTACGACGACTACAGTGGTGCACACCCACACCCCACGATCATATATTCGCCTACACCAGCGGCAGGGGAACGAGCGAATGCCTCGCAACACTACTCACCGAACTGAGAGGAAGGAGGGGGCTAGCTATTTTTATAGACTTAGAGAAGGCTTTCGAACTAGCCTGCCCCGAATCAATACTAGATGCCCTAGCCCGCAAAGGAATAGGAGGCAAGCTCCTACAGTGGATAGAAAACTTCTTCACAAACAGAGAAGCGATGGTGCGTTTCCACGGCACCACATCATCTCTCCACAAACACACCAACGGCACCCCTCAGGGAAGTATAATCAGCCCCACCCTCTTTAACACACTAATTGAACGCCTCCTAGAAATAGACCTAGGCCCCAACGTCAAATTATTCACTTACGCAGACGACCTAGCAATCATCATAAACAAGGGCCCCTATCACACTAAAGCCCAAACCGCCTTGACACGCTTAAATTCCGCCTGCAAAAACCTTGGCTTTAAAATAAACATAAACAAAACCAAAGCACTCCCCTTCGGTATGAACACACCACAACAACAACTATACCTCGGTACCACACCAATCGACTACGTCACCACCCACATGTACCTAGGAGTCTGGCTAGATACCAACCTCAGATTCAGACAAGAAATAAGCTACCTCAGGGAAAGAACAAAAATAAGAACAAACGCACTCAGAGCGTTAGCTGGCAGAGGAATGGGAGCAACACATCGAGTACTAAGACTCTTCTACATCCAAGCTATCCGTTCCCTAGTAGACTACGCCGCCCCTGCACTGATAACCATAGAATCACAATTAACAGAAAAGTTAGAGATAATCCAGAATAATGCACTACGTGCGATAACAAACGCCCCACCTTGGACTCGTCTCGTCAACCTACGCATGGAATGCGGTATCGAATCATTACAAAACAGAATACAAGCACGAGTAGTATGCATAGCTGCTAAGCTAGCTCACAGTGCTTCAGACCTTACCCCTATAAAACAAATCAAAGCAGAACTGATCAGACACCCCACTCTCCTAAATAAAAGCTGGACACACTGCACAATTCGGGCCATTAGGAAATACAACGCCACAAACAAAATCACACAACAGCCCGACACCCCGATACCGGAATATAAAGAACCTCCCCCATGGACCCCCCCACCATACAGACTCCTCACCCCAAAAATCACAGGGAAAAAAACCACACTGCCACAACTACTACGCCAAGAAGCGCTAGAAAGAATTGCGACAATCACAGACCGAAACACAGTAAACTACTATACAAATGGTTCTTTAGAACAACCGAAAGCTGCAGCTGCATTCATCAGCAATGAAAAAGAATTCGCTGCAAGAATCTCTGACGGAGCATCCACCCTGCAAGCAGAACTAGTAGCCATTGCGGAGGCGCTGTCAGACGCTAACACAACAAATACACAGACGCACATAAACATACACACAGACTCTCTCTCCGCCATACAAACACTACGCAAACATAAACACCGCAACAACAGACACATCATCTCCACAATAAACAACACAGCACACAACATCGCACAATCAGGCAGAACAATCACGATACACTGGATCCCCAGCCATGTAAACATACACGGCAACGAACGAGCAGACCGTGCAGCCAAACACGCCCTTACGCACCCACAGATAGATATACACATACCACCGACCATAACACAAACAAAACACGACATAAAAACGATAACACCCACTCTCACAAAACAAGAACATGAATACCATGTCAATCAAGGCTCCACTTCCGCCATCTGGTACGCCAGTGCAACAAAATATAAACAAATACCGCTACCCACACATACACCCAACAGACTTCTCACCTACATACACTGCCTCCGCCTCGGCTACTTATCACGCGATCTAGTAATCAATAACATCAGAAACGCAATCTGCAGCTACTGCAGAACAGACGCCCCCTTCCCCCTGTTACACTACATAATTAAATGCAGAGCAACAGCCACCATCAGAGGTGGCGCCGCTTACCCAGACCCCGATATAACACCCACCTCCCCTCTCGCCACACCTGTTCAAACACTAAGCAACACAGCCACATCCATCATCCATAACGCCACATCCAACACCCCGCATCTTTTAATCAACCTAGTTAAGTCAAAACCCCCTCCGATGTAACTACTAAACGAACATTACCGCACTGGGCTACGAGGTGGCCCAGCCCCCCCCCCCACCTTCTCTAACAGGGGGAGGGGGGAAATCAATTACTACTACTATCAGTCTCTTCACCTCCCTTCTCCTGCTCACATATATCTCTCTCTTCTCTCTCTCATCTTCTCCCCTACCTCTCCTCGCTAACCATTCACTATATGCCTTCTTCTTTTGTTCCACGGCTCGTTTCACCTCATCATTCCACCATGCTGTCCCTTGCACATCCTTGCATCTCCTCCTCACTCCACAAACCACCTCACACGCTGCGCCTATCTCTTCCGTGAATATCTTACTGTAGGTACTGATCTTCTTCATTGCTTCCACTATTTCCGCCCTACTGATCTCTTCCTCCCTCCTCTCATCTCTCCTTCTCCCAGCCATTCCCCAACCACTTATACTCGCACTGTTGTCACCCTCTACATTCAACAAATCCTCAGAGTGCTCCTTCCATCTCCTCACTGTGGTGGAAGGGTTAATGTAATTTGTGTGTGTGTGTGTGTGTGTGTGTGTGTGTGTGTGAGAGAGAGAGAGAGAGAGAAAGAGAGAGGTGGGGGAGTTGATGAAATGATGTGGAAAAATACTACATGTCTTGTAATCACTCACCTGCATTGCCAAAATTCTGGTGTGCATCTCCCCCTGCCTTCGACCTCCATTTTTCTAACGCTGTGTGTCCAGGTACAGCATGGTCTTGACGTTGGCTTGCTTGTTTGACTACCTTGCGTTTGTGTTCAGCCTTTGGTTCCTTCTCTCTGAAAAATTAAATAGTGTTAGTATATTGTATTGCTAGCACTTACTGTTAGGAATTTGGCGGAGAGGAACACGCAGAGAACATCAGGAAAATGGTAATGGAAATAAAAAAGATAAGAAAACTGTATAAATAAATGAGGGAAACCTGTCATAGAGGTATCCAGGAAAAATGGCCTTGGGTTCATTCTTCCTTGCATAAAAAAAAATACACAGAAATAATACAGACTCCTTCAACACTTCGTCTTAATTTAGTCCTTAATCTTAAAACTATGAGACCAAAGGAGAATTAAAGACCTCAGTTTTTGACGGTCACTAATGTAAGACCAGCAGGGATCAGATTTATTAGCCTGCATGCCACATTTTGAGTTCCTAATTAAGATATCATACTGGTAAAATCAACACATCAGTACAGGTGCATAATATCAGTGATGGTTTGTGAAGCGTGTTGTGAAGCATGTGAACTGCAGGATTTTCTATCCATCTATCTATTGCCAGCCGCCTTAATCCCTTATACGGGGTGGCCACAAACATATCGCCTCCACGTCACCCTGTCCCCCGCCATTTCACTTCCCTACTCCCACTTCACACACCCCTTCCCCATATACCTCTCCACTCCATCCCTCCATCTCATCCTTGGCCTTCCCCTCCCTCTCTCCCCCTCCACCTCAGTCGCATACACTCACCTCTTCAGTCTCTCACTCTCCATCCTCTCCACATGGCCAAATCACCTCAATGTGTTTCTCCTAACGCTTCCTATCACATCCACATCCACACCACAACGCTCCTTCACATCCTCTTTTGCCAGTCTGTCTCACTATGTGACTCCACAGGCTCCTCTCAAACAACTCATTTCCACTGCTCACGCTCTTGACTTATGTCCCTCCAACAACGTCGAAGCTTCACTTTCATACGTTAGAGTTGGTATCACAATACTGTCATGTAATAAATTTCTCACTTCCGTGCTCATTTCCTTGTTTCTTATCACTGCCCTCAAGGAACCAGCAACCTTTCTTTCTTATTGTACCCTTTCAAGCACTTCACCCTCCAAACTTCCATCCTTACTCATCACGCTACCCAAGTACTTAAACGTACTCAGAGTTTCCATTTCCTCATCATTCAACCTCACTGTACATTCACTAACTTCACCTTTCTCGAAGACCATAACGTTACTCTTCCCTACATGTACCTTTAGATTCCGTTTCTTACACACTCTCCCAGACTCATCCACGAAGCCTTGCAGCTCCCCTTCGTCTTCACTTAACAACACAGTACCATCTGCGAACAACAATACAGTGAGTTTCGAAACACTGCCCTGTCTCACTAGGGCCACTCCAGCATCCACTGCCCTACCTTGTATCTCTTTTATAACGCCAACCATATACAGATTGAACAACCATGGAGACATGACACATCCCTGTTTCAACCCAGTCTTCAAATAGAAAACTTCACTCAGTTCACTATCCACACGCACTGCAGCCTTAGCACCATCATACATACCCCTCACAGCATTCAGCAACTTCCCATCTACTCCATATATTCTTAATGCTTTCCACAATCCTTGTCTATCCACCCTGTCATTTGTTTTCTCCAAATCCAGTATTTTACCGCAAATTATTACTCGATGCATTCCGGTATATATTATGCTTATAGGTCATGAAAATTTGCCAGTTTAATGACTACATTCATTTTGTTATGAGTATTTATTAGACTTTACAAATCTGACACATAATTATTACCAAGTTACAGTGACCTAATATATCTATCCTGGCATCATCAATATACTAAAACGTCTGGTGTCACTGTTCTGACATGCTTCCAATACTGTTAACTGTTTAAGCCGACCAGTGCTATGAACAGTTTTATGAAATATTCTTTTTTCTCATCCATGCATTCATCAGTGCCTAGAGTAAGTTTTTAGTTATGGAACGGTTATCTGAACTCCTCGATATGTCGATAGAGTAAGTGGGAGAGGTTTAAACGACGGAATACAGAATACGGAAAGGTCAGTGAAAGTGATATCCACATTTGAAACAATGACTGGCAGCATCCAAGGTTGAACATAATACATGAAGTAATAATGATGAGACCAGAATATCTGACAGAATAGTGAAAATTCTTTACTTATTCAACATCATGACACCTTCTCATTATTATTATTATTATTATTATTATTATTATTATTATTATTTAACTGGTACAACCTGATGATTATAATTGGCTCAGGTGTGAACACTGCAGGTAACTGGGTTGTCAACAGTCTCCTCTACTCCTGCCAGCGTCTAGAGATTTCTCCTAAGATGGGTGAAGCTCTACTGAAGGGAAGAGGCTGTGTGTGTGTGTGTATGTGTGTGTGTGTGTGTGTGTGTGTGTGTGTGTGTGTGTGTATGTGGAGGTGTGGCTGTGTATGAAGGTGTGCCTGTGTATGGAGGTGTGGCTGTGTGTGTCTCTGTATGATATTACACAAACCATCTCCATAACGTGGTGTCTAAATATGTATATCAGCATTTCGTAAAGCCTCTTATTTCCTAAGTACAGAATCACCCACTGTCTATCAATAAAGATAATATATACTTACATATATTCACACCATATTACTTCTACCAATGACATACACACACTCTGACACATAAACATAACCAATACTTTACAATATTTCCACTTTCAGAAACATCACACTCCCTACACACCCATCCCATTCCCAGATGTACTTTGCCAGCATGTGGTAGTTAATTCTGCCTTTCACTCTCCCTCATATTTCTCCACTTTCATATGCATCATCCCTCCTACGGACACCCATCTCCCACTGGCACCTCGTCAGCATGGAAGTTAATTCTGGCTATCACTCTCCCTCCGACTGTAAGATCCGACCCTACACTGAACGTAGCCTAGATTAATAAAGATATATATTCAAGGAAAAACTCCAGGATTATGTTAAGCTGAGAGAAGACCTTACAGAGCAACAGAAAAGAAAAATCAATTGACTCGCTACTATGGATGTATTTATATCTCGGTGCTCTTTCTTATATCTAAAACTAATCTCTGGAGGGGTGACCACAAACAAACAGCCTCCATGTTACCCTGTCATGCATCATCAGGCTGCCTCTCCTTCAACTCACACCAGCATCGTTCATATACCTCTCCACCGCATCCCTCCATCTCATTATTCTCGGTCTCCCACTACTCGTCTCTCCACCTAACTCACATACACTCTCTTATACTCCTTTCACTCTAACTTGTCCTAATATTACTGTCTCTGTCTTCAGTTCTGAGCTGTAGCAATACGAATACCAGAATATGACGCGTAAAATAAATAAATAAATAACAAGCATCATGGTAGGTGGTGGTAGGTGGTGGTGACCATCATCCACTCACTTGATGTAGTGCTGCCTACTTCTTCTTTAGCCTTTATCATTCTTTTTCTGTGCCTCCCCTCCTCTCTTCCTATTTCTTGCATCTTTCCTGTCACTTCTTATTGCTTTTCTTTCCTTTACAGGTGGCTTTACATTGAGTGACAAGCCAAATGGTTTCCTGTAAGCCAAGAAACCATTTACAACGCTGGGTGGTAACCATATCACCAAACCATAAGTGCTCCCTACGTGTGAACAAGTGGGTTGGTGGAGGGTTAGTGCCCCTCCCCGTAAAACAAATAACTCAAAGTCAAATGGCCACCCCTTACGGGATTATGGCGTCTGGCAATAGATAGATAGATAGATCATGGTAGGAACGTACGTAGAACCGTAGTACTGTATTATATTTTCCTGCCACTGAGCTACATGAAATAAGCTACAAAGGGACGAAAACCTGGGCCAAGTTAAGGTGGAAGAACTATAGGTAATCTCTCAGTCTTCATTCCACATGGCCAAACCATCTCAAGGTACCTCTCCCAACACCCTCCAGCGCATCCACATCAACACCACAGCGCATCTTTGCTTTTTCAGATTGATACAGACGATTTGGCGCAGCGGAGAGAACTCGTAGCTATCAAAGAACGAATGAACAGTATCCTCGCTTACCCTTCTGTCCCTCAAGAAGACGGGGAAGCTGTTTACACACTATAATTCTATCACTGAGTTAATATACACACAGGACCTGCGTACTACGCCTTTCTCGGTTAGAGGGTGACTGATGGGATTCGGAGCTTCAAGGGTTAACAGAGTTCCAGTTCAAGACAGAAAACTCATTTCAATCATGCTCGGTAACATTTGCTTTACTGTATATTTCATTTTAACTATACTCTTTTCACTTATGTGTTATATACTTAAACATTATCATTATCTTTACATTAACCACTTCACTCTGAGAACGTCTCTTTGCCTCTGTTCATATTACTGTCAGACGATTTTAATTATCTAGAGTAAAACCTGTCGAAAATGATCGCTTATAGCATCATCATCCATTAACCTCTACGTAAGATGCGCCTTTTTAATTATATCTGCCACCGAGTCTCAAGATATTAATTAATATATATATTTTTATTATGACATGCATATTAACATCTGACTGCCAGAATATATCTCAGCTGAATGAAATAATTTTAGTAAGTATTTAGGTGCGTTTACACTACCCATAAGATCCTCTCAGTATCCCACACATCATCTTGGCTCACCATCATCATCATCATAATCATCATCATCTTATCACCGTTATTATTAGATTACCCATCATATGACTACAACATGTGTGCCCATGTGTGTATTACTGCATGTGTATGCAGATATAAGATGTGTGAGTTAGAGAAAGAACAGAGGAATTAGTTGGAGAAGAACAGGGAGACTGATCAGGGCCGGTATTAATAAAAACTTCTAGGAGTACTCCTAAAATTATTACTAAATGTGGTTGTAGATGAGAGTTGCTTCTAAAAGTTCCTCCTAGGAGGACTCGTAGTAGTAATTTCGCTCCTACCATGAAGTGTTACCAACACAAAGAATCTATCTATCTATCTATTGCCAGACGCCTCAATCCCGTTTGGGGTGGCCACAAACAAATCGCTTCCAAGTCGCCCTGTCCCCCGCCATTTCACTGCCCTGCTCCCAACTCACACCCCCCTCTCTCATATACCTCTCCATCCCATCCCTCCATCTCATCCTCGGCCTCCCCCTCCCTCTTCCCCCATCCATCCCACTCACATACACTCTCTTCGTCAGTCTTTCACCCTCAATATCTCCAAGGCATTTTAAAGAGAAGAAATAATGCACTATTAACGGAAATTGTAGAAGAGCTGAGGGAACGCAAGAGTAAGTGGATGAAGGAATGTGAGAAGGCACTAAAAGATCTTAACCTAAATACAGAAGGGTTAAAAAATATAAAAGATGAACTAACCAGGAAAATATATGATGAGGACATAAAAAGGTGGAGAAAAGACATGGAAAATAAATCAAGCTTAGAAGTATATAAAAAATGGAAGAAAGAAATAGATGGAGTAGATGAAATATGTGATAATTCACCAACCTCTATAATCCTGTTTAAATGCAGATCTAATACACTAAATTTAGCAAATAGAAATAGATTCAAGGGAACTGAGACAATTTGTCCGATGTGTAATGTAGAGACAGAAGACTTGATACATTTTTTATTAGACTGCACAGGATATATGGAAGAAAGAACACAACTGGTAGAATTACAACAGCCATATATAGAGGAAAGAAATAATATACTTGGGAACCTCCTATTTAAAACAAGCGGTATTGAAAAAAACAAATTAATAATATTTAAATGCTGGAAAAAAAGAGAAAGGAAAGTGAAGGAGATCAGAAGTTCAGGCGACTTATTATAGCTTACACGTAGTAAGAGAAGAGGAGATGTGACCACAGAAAGACATATAAGAAAGAGAAAAGAGAAAGAAGGAAATCGTTTAGAGGTGCCGTTGTAAAGGCAATACCTCAACAGCATCACATCACAACACAAACAGTAAACATCTAGCGAGTTAGAGTTGTTGGGAGATCGTAGAAACTTTGACCATTTTTGTTTTTACTTTATTAAGACCGGCTCATTTATCTGGTTGTGGCATCAGAATCAAGATACATCTTGTGGGACGTACAGACGTTACTCTGTTGGTAAGCCTAATGTTAAATTTCAGAACTGAGGGCTTATAGGAAAAACTGGTCAAAATAGAATCGTAGGAGAGCGTGGCATGTTTGTTACCTAATTCATGTATGTTCATTTTGATTTCCTTTCTATATGAAGGATTTTTGGTGAATGTACGCTTTAAGCAGCAGAAAGACATTACCAGTTAACATTCACATTCCTCAAGCTTGGTTTCAGTTTTTTCCTGGCTGCTTTCAGGGTGGTAAATGACCTTTTCCTGCTGAAAATTTTTTCCTGTTATTATCATCACATTCCTTAAGCAGTACCTGAGGTTGTTTGTTTCCGGCATAATGGAAGAAACCACATAAAGGTGGATTTTGTTTCCCATTTCCCACTAGCTCTTAATCCATGCAAAAAGATTTCCAGATATTCATATGGTTTGCTGGTTGTCCAACAGTGTCTGATGATAAACCTCGTAGAAAGTCTCTTGGAAGTTAAACAGAATGAGGTCTATGGTTTCACCTTGATCATACTGTAGTGTGATATACAGTAATCCCTATACTATCCGGACGCCCACTTTCCGGACACTCCATTTACCGGACATTGTGGGCCTGGACCTTCAGAACCCAAAAATGGCCAAAAAACGAAAAAAATTCCCCCAAAATCAAATTTTTTTCCCCTCCTGTAATTTGAAATTGCCGCACGGCACCGAACAGCTGTTTACACCATGGCCTCTTCCCCCCTTCCTTCCTCCCCCCTCCCCCCTCTCCTGTCAGTATTGCCATTTGATATTTTTCATTACCAAATGTTTGCCAATTTGGTAATGAAAAATTCATTTGGTAATGAATTAGAATAATGCATTACCATATGGATTTTGCACATGTATGAGGATACACAGGATGGAGATGGTGGATTGTCTGCTCTTTCTGATTAATCTACTAGCCTACATAACATGAAAATAATCAACATGCTGTTAATTATAAGAAGAGTGATTGCATGTACTGTATTTCCACTTGTTTATATAATTAGTGAGGAATAAATGCTAGCTTTACGAATTTGGTAATGAAAAGTTAAATTTGGTACCGGTGTAGCGTTATAATTTGTCCCCCCATCTGCCCCCTACAGTGCATGCGCGGGGGGTTGCCAGAGGCCGCCACAAATATGCCATTTGTCCTCTGATCTCTGTAGGGGTAACATGATCGGAGCCTCTCACCCTTTGTTTACAAACGGCAAATGGTCATTCCGGCTTCTCATATCATTCGTCTCAAAGCTTTCTCGGGTAGTTTCCGCCCTTAAATTAAATTAAGTTAGGCGGAAAGCAGTAAAAATTCGAATTTCTAAGGTATGAATGAGTTAGGTTGGATAAACATAGTTATAATTAATCATCTGGGGACGAGTTATCTAATCTCTTAGGCGTGAGGATTGCCTTAGCTTTGTTCTTACCCAATTGTATCTTTACAGGAATGAGTCAAGCTCGTACTGTCCCGTGTATTAAACCTTTATCGTACATATCCTTGAAATTATAAATAGTTTTGGCACACACTACCTCATTCGGTTGTGCATTCCACTGATCAATTGTCCTATTAGGGAAACTGAATTTCCTTACATTTTTATCACCTCTCTTTTTATGCTGTATTTTGCAATGTACTCTTGCTGATTCTTCACACATATGATATATATTCATTTATGTCTATTTTCTCTTCCCCTGATATACATTTATATAGCATAATCATGTCTCCTCCTCCTCTCTTGCAGCATTGGTAAATTCAATCTTTCCAGTCTTTCTCAGTAACATAAATCCCTTAAGCTTGGTACCCATCTTGTAGTGGCCCGTTGTACTTTTTCAATCTTATCTGTATTTTTTGAGATGAGGATTCCAGACTACTGTGATGCATACTCCAGAGTTGGTCTGATGAATATTATCTTCCTCAGCATATCATCATTAATATATGTGAATGCTATTCTCATATTAGCAAGCAATGTATACATGTTTCGTACCTTCTCACTGATGTGATCATCAGGAGATAGTCTGTTACTGATAATTACTCCTAGGTCCTTCTCCTTTTCTGATATGTGTAGGGTTGATCTTCCTACCTTATAATACCAATCTGGTCTTTTCTCACTTTTACCAAATTTTATTACATGACACTTATCCACATTAAATTCCATTTGCCATTTATTGCTCCATTCATGAAGCTTGTTCAATTCCTCTTGCAGCTCTTTGCAAGAATCTATGTTAGTAATTTTCCTTTGAATTTTTGCATCATCTGCAAACATATTTAGATAGCTTCCATTTCCAATATTACTCTCTATGCCATTTATATATACTAAAAATATAACTGAGCCCTGTGGAACTCCGCTGGTCACTTCCCTCCATGATGAGTAATTTCCCCTTAATATTGTTCTCATGTCCCTTTTTCTGAGAAAATCCTGCATCCAACAGTGGAGATTGCCTTGGATACCTCCTTGATAGTACAGCTTCTATAAAAGTGTTTGATGCGGTACTCTGTCAAATGCTTTCTTAAAATCTAAATAGATACTGTCCACCCATCCTTCTCTTTTCTGTAATGTTTCTCTAACTTTATCATAATTGCTTAGAAGATTAGTAACACATGATTTTCCCTTCCTAAAACCGAACTGCCTCTCTTTTATCATACCATGTTCTAGATGTTTTACCCAAACTTCCCTTATCAGCTTTTCTAGTATCTTACAACACTGGTCAGTGATACTGATCTGTAGCTGAGTAGTTCTCATTGTGTTCTCATTGTGTTAAATTTGACTAGTGTACAGGTATTTGTAGACCTCACAGGTGGTTAAGAGGGATGAGTAAAGGACTCATGAAAAAAAAAAAAAAAAAAAAAAAAGGGAAAGCGAGCACCAAGCCACTGCAATGACTAAGTTTCCCCCTGGGGAGGGGGGGGATAGAATACCTCCTCAGTATCCCTGCTTGTCGTAAAAACCGTCTAAAAGGGACACTTTAATCTTCATCCTTCCTCTTTTCCCCCTCTGCTTCTTGTACTTCATCTGTCCCACCTCTCTGCCTTATATTTTCACTTTAATACCCACCCAACTCCTATTGTAGTGCCATATAGTCACTGAGTGGCTTGGTGCTCACTTTCCTTTCTTTTCTTTTCTTTTTTTTTTTCTTTAATAATCTATTCCATTCAATGACTACGTTATATGGCACTGACTTGGGTGTGTATTGAAAATATATGGCAGAGAGGTGGAACAGATAAAGTACAAGAAGCAGAGGGGGAAAAGGGGAAGGATTTTTAGTCGGCTTTTACGACAAGCAGGGATACTGAGGAAGTATTCTATCCCCCCCTCCCCGAGGGGAAAGGATTCGTGAGATAACTGTGACTGGGAGCTGGGTTAGTTTCCATTGATAGTACCCCTCTGGGGAGGGGGGACAGAATACTTCCTCAGTATCCCTGCTTGTGGCAAAAGGGGCACTTTAATCTCCATCCTTCCCCTCTTCCCACACTGCTCCTGTACTTTATCTGTCTTACCTCTCTGCCTTACATTTTCACTTTAATACCCACCTAACCCTCTTCCATTATAGTGCCATGTAGTCATTGTTTTAGCTTGGTACTGGCGCTTATTATTCACCTCCTCTTGTACTTCATGTGTCTTATCTCTCAGCCTTATATTTTCACTTTACTAACCACCCAACCCCCTTCCACCTCAGTGCCATATTTTCATTGGCTTGGTGCTAACTTTTGCTTCTTTTTTTTTTAATTACTGTATTCAATGCATTTCCACTGATAGTACAGTATATAAATATATCCTGTGCTACTGGACACGACAGGGTTTATAGTACTGCACGTGTGTGCAGATTTAAATAAATGATTGGTATTAAAATATGTCAATCAGTGATGTGTAGTAATGTACCCAATGTGCTGAATAACCTAACTTAGGAATTTTTTTTTTTTTATTTCCCATAACAACTAGTATCTGAAGTGATCTCAGTAACGTAACTGATAAGGGTTTGTACTTTATCATTATCCATTGAATCAGTAGAAGTGCTGTAACAGTGTGAACAGGAACCTTCAGTATGCATACCCTACTGGAGTGCATACTGTTTTCATAGTATTTGGAGTTGAAAGTAATTTTCCATAAATGAAATTTAGAGGCTAATTTTTATTTCACATTGACTGAACTTGAACTATACTGGACCAGCCTAACACTCTTATGTGAGATTTCTCAAAACTAAAGGGAGATGTAAGATTTCTCAAAACTAAAGGGATTGGATTGGATAATTGGGAAAAAAAGGAAAAGGAAAAGCTAGCACCAAGCCACTTATTGACTCTATGGCACTTAAAAGGGGTTGGGTGGGTATTAAAGCGAATATATAACGCAGAGAGGAAGCTACCTAAATATGTTTGCAGATGATGCAAAAATTCAAAGGAAAATTACTAACATAGATTCTTGCAAAGAGCTGCAAGAGGAATTGAACAAGCTTCATGAATGGAGCAATAAATGGCAAATGAAATTTAATGTGGATAAGTGTCATGTAATAAAATTTGGTAAAAGTGAGAAAAGACCAGATTGGTATTATAAGGTAGGAAGATCAACCCTACACATATCAGAAAAGGAGAAGGACCTACGAGTAATTATCAGTAACAGACTATCTCCTGATGATCACATCAGTGAGAAGGTACGAAACATGTATACATTGCTTGCTAATATGAGAATAGCATTCACATATATTAATGATGATATGCTGAGGAAGATAATATTCATCAGACCAACTCTGGAGTATGCATCACAGTAGTCTGGAATCCTCATCTCAAAAAATACAGATAAGATTGAAAAAGTACAACGGGCCACTACAAGATGGGTACCAAGCTTAAAGGATTTACGTTACTGAGAAAGGCTGGAAGACTGAATTTACCAATGCTGCAAGAGAGGAGGAGGAGACATGATTATGCTATATAAATGTATATCAGGGGAAGAGAAAATAGACATAAATGAATATATATCATATGTGTGAAGCATCAGCAAGAGGACATTGCAAAATACAGCATAAAAAGAGAGGTGATAAAAATGTAAGGAAATTCAGTTTCCCTAATAGGACAATTGATCAGTGGAATGCACAACCGAATGAGGTAGTGTGTGCCAAAACTATTTATAATTTCAAGGATATGTACGATAAAGGTTTAATACACGGGACAGTACGAGCTTGACTCATTCCTGTAAAGATACAATTGGGTAAGAACAAAGCTAAGGCAATCCTCACGCCTAAGAGATTAGATAACTCGTCCCCAGATGATTAATTATAACTATGTTTATCCAACCTAACTCATTCATACCTTAGAAATTCGAATTTTTACTGCTTTCCGCCTAACTTAATTTAATTTAAGGGCGGAAACTACCCGAGAAAGCTTTGAGACGAATGATATGAGAAGCCGGAATGACCATTTGCCGTTTGTAAACAAAGGGTGAGAGGCTCCGATCATGTTACCCCTACAGAGATCAGAGGACAAATGGCATATTTGTGGCGGCCTCTGGCAACCCCCCGCGCATGCGCCATAGGGGGCGGACAGGGGGACAGATTATAACGCTACACCGGTAATGAAAATTGAGGGGTTTGGTAATGTGGCCGTTGCGATCTGGCAACTCTGTTTCCCCGTCACCAACACTCCAACAGTTACTGCTTTACTTCGATCGCGAGTGGGTGTTTATTACAGTGGATGCCACACGTGCTCGTTTTTTGTGAATAAACAGTGAATAAACTACAATACCTCGCCAGTAGACCACATGAGAATTTACAGTGTTGTGCAATGTTAAGAAATTAGAATTGGAGTGCAAAGGATTAACAGTGGAGTGCAAACTGGCGATTGAAACTGGTGGTTGAAACTGGCCTGGTGCAATTAACAATGTGCAGTGTTAAAAAATTATAACTCACAGTGCAAGAAATTACTGTAAGTGCAGCACAACACTGGATTACTGTGTGTGCTTCATGAGCATTTTCACCACTGCCAAAGCCTTAGAGAAGGACAGACGTGCTGTAAGTACCCTGGCTGAGGTACAGACACTTCTAATTCCTCATTCTTTGGTTCCTTTTCATTTATTTCAAGCTTTATGTCCATTATTGGCGTGAATAGGGTCTTAAATAGGTTTAAATATGTGCTGTGCATGTCCGGTAGGGAGTTATTTAGGTGACTTTCAAAATTAGGCTGGGTTAGGGTCCATAAACACCAGTCCAGGAGCCAGGGACTTGTTGTAAGTACCCAGAATGTTTCATATTGTACTGTATTTTCCATACTTACCTCTAAAACCTCATTTCACTCTTTTATGTCCCTTATTGGTGTGAATAGGGTCTTGGGTGCTACACATGTGCAGTAGGGAGGTGTTTTTCTGAGTTAGGCTAGGTTAGGGTCCATAACTACCAGTCCAGGAGCCAGAGGTTTGTTGTAAGTACCCAGAATGTTAAATATTGTATAAACTCACCTCTAAAACCTCATTCTCTGGTTCTTTTGCATTTATTTCAGTCTTTTATGTCCCTTATTGGTGTGATTTGGGTCTTAAATAGATGCTATGCATGTCCAGAGGGAGTTGTATAGGTGTTTGTCTGAGTTAGGGTCCATAAGTACAAGTCCAGGAGGCTGGGGCCCAATATCCGGACAGGATCACTTTTGGGACATGCCTTTGGCTCTGTTACATCGGATAGTGGAGGGATTACTGTATATATACATATATATATTTTTTTTTTCCAGAAGAGGAGATGAAGGCCTGATTTTAATCCTGAGTGCATAGCCTGTTGGCTGTGTAGAGGGTTGAGGTGAACATTGATCACCATGGTCCTAGAACCAGTCACCAGCAGTAAGGCGGGCACTATTCGCTCCCTGCTTATCAGAGCTTGGCGGGAACGATGGTCAGACCTGCAGTGGGGAATACGTATAAAGACGGTGAGAAGAAAACAGTCACTATTTTATGTTTAGGAGTTTTATATAGCAAACTAAAACCTTGCTGTGAGTACGGTACCATGATTATAGTAATTCAGGATGAAAAATGTTACTGATTGAGAAGAAAAGTGTGGCTTATGTGTCAGCGCTGTGAGAACTTTAGAAATGCCGCCAAACACCATTCTTGTATGAATAATACAACTAGAGGACACTTATGATAGTTTCCAAGAAGTTTTGTTTTTTCAGGTGTTGCCTTGGGGTGTGAGTGGAGACATCTACCACTTAGCTGATTACATTCTGCAGCAGGCTGTAATGGAACCCCTGCCAAATACCCTTATCCTGTCCTACCTCAGACACTCTCTTAGTTCTCAGGTAGGTTGAGTGACGTTCCTCCGGTAGGTTGAGTGATGTGGTGTGTCATAATTAAAATTTTATGATGCTGTCATAAAACTGAGAGGTTTTTGTACAATTATGGTTTGTATGAAAGTATGAACATTTCCATCCAGTACTATATTATGTTAGATTTCATTGTACAGTAATATGATTGAATTTTGAACCTAAAAAATTTTGGGATATCACAGTTTATAATTGAATGAAATATGCTATGATTATTGCTTATGGTTATGTTTATGTTTGTTCATGTGTATAAAATTTCACCAGTATGGTAAGTTTTTAACTTGCAATACTGTATTTTTCTTTTGGTTTTTGGGTTTAACTAACTCTGTGGGAGAATAATGGCAAGACTGAGTGTTTATGGATTTCATGGGAAGCTCTTTTTGAAATGCTGGATATTATTCTTTTGAATTTCTTACTGGTTATGTGAAATTATTTCTTATCTAATTCACACATTAGCAAAGTAATGAATCTAATTCACACATTAGCAAAGTAATGAATTGCTGTTATTGCAATATTATACTGTAGTTTATATTTTTTTTCTCAGATTGTTTCGTATGGTGGTGTGATTGAGAGCATCAGCAAGTATGATGGACTACACAGACCACACTGTATTCATGCTTTACTCACCCTTCTGCAGTCAATGATGGTACTCCATTAGTGTTTGTGTATCTCATGTGTTTTGCATAGAACTGTACAATTACTCAGTACTTGAGTTATTGCTAAATGTTTTGATAGAAGAATGATGAATTTTAATGATATACAGTACTCACTCAATGTAGTGCTGCTCTCAGGTGTCTGCCCTTTCCTCTCCATCCTTCTTTCCTTCCATTCTCTTCTGTCTTTCTTTCCTTCATTCTTTCATTATCCTTCTGCCTACGGGTGACTTTACAATCCCTCATCTGTCTTTCTTTCCTTCATTCTTTCCACTTCCATCAGCCTGTGGGTGACTCTACACTGAGTGACAAACCAAATGATTTCCTGTACACCAGGAAACCATTTTCTACACTGGGTGGTAACCATATAACCAAATTTTGGCGCCTGGTGGTTTAGTGGGTAATTATTGCACTCCAATCGGATTGAGGCAGTGAAGGTTTATATCCAAGGGATGGTTGGGGTTGATTGCTCATGTAATGCCACTCAGGGATGAGTGAGGCTGGTCACTCTCATCTTAAATGTCGGGACCAACTGCCTAGCCCCAAGCTCCTACGCTCCTCATGGGGCATTGTAGGATTAGATGATGGATGGATGGATACAGTACTGTAAGCCATTGTGTATAACCATAATGGAATATGTAGCTTTCAGACATTCATTTCATTTGAAATTTGTATTTGTTAATACAGTTTGAATTATTATTATTTTTATTATTATTGTTGTTGTTTGCTGTTATTATTATTATCTTCATCATCAATCTTTTGTTGCCCCATTGGAAGCATAGGAGCCCAGGGCTAGGCAAGTTGGTCCTGATGAAGAGAGTGTATGTGAGTGAGGTGGAGGGGGGGAGGGGGGAGAGGGAGGCTGAGGATGAGATGGAAGGATGGGGTGGAGAGGTATATGAGAGAGGGGTGTGTGAGTTGGGAGCAGGGCAGTGAAATGGCGTGGGACAGGGCGACGTGGAGGCAGTTTGTTTGTGGCCACCCTGAACAGGATTGAGGCATCTGGCAATAGATAGATAGATAGATTATTATTATTATTATTATTATTATTGTGGAAGGTAGGGGTGCTTACCATCCATTCACTCAGTGTAGTGCTGCTTTGGGTGTCTGCCTTTTCCTCTCTTCCCTCCTTCATCTTCTGTCTTTCTTTCCTTCATTCTTTCCTCCTCCTCCTGCCTGCTGGTGACTTTACATTTCCTGTTCTGTCCTACTTTTGTCCATTCTTTCCTCTTCCTTCTGTCTGTGGGTGACTTTACACTGAGTGACAAGGCAAATGGTTTCCTGAACACCAGGAAACCATTTATTATGCTGGGTGGTAACCATATAATCAGACTATGGTGCCTGGTGGTTTTTTACTCATCAACTTTGTCTGTTTTTAGTAGTGTATCGTATAATATAAACATCATTGAAAATGATAGTATACAGTTTATACCAATATAACCAATTTGAGGGGCAAATAAAATCCTTGGGAATGTTTTTTTTGTGCGTAAGTCCAGGTTGCCCTTGCGGCATTTTTTCTGATCATGTCACACGATTATTATTAGTCATTATTCTTATCCATCCATCCATCATCCAGTCCTATGCTGCCCCATGAGGAGTGTAGGAGCCCAGGGCTAGGCAAGTTGGTCTTGACATTTAAAATGAGAGTGCCCAGCCTCACTCATCCCTAAATGGCATTACATGAGCAGTAAACCCCAGTTACCTCTTGGATATAAACCTGCACAGGCTCAATCCGATTGGAGCACCTTAATTACCCACTAAACCACCAGGTGCCGTAATTGAGTTGTATGGTTATCACTCAGCATAGTAAATGGTTTCTTGGTGTACAGGAACCCGTTGGAATTGTCACTCAGTGCAGAGTCACCTGTAGAAGGAAGGAAGTAGATAGAATGAAGGAAAGAAAGACAGAAGAGGAAGGAAGGAAAAAAAGGAGGGAAGAGAGGAAAGGGCAGTCACCTGAGAGCAGCACTGCATTGAGTGAGTGGATGGTGAGGGCCCCCACCTACCACTTATTATTATTATTAGATTCGATGATGATAGCGATGATTTTTAGTCATTATTGTTACAGTACTTACAAAAAATTAGTAAAGTAATGTAATGGTTTCAGAAAAGCGTGTCATGCAGAGGAAAACCTGAGGATTGTCTGATGCTAGCTACTTCCATTGTTGGTGGTGTAAAATGGTTGGCACAGGTGAGTGGAAGTACAGTAAAGTGTCATCCAGTACTGGTACCTGTACTTTTAACTGTCTCCTTTATTTATAATGTAGCAAATTTAGTTTTCTGAGTTACTTCCTTGTTATGCTGGTAGTTCTTCTTGTATTTTACTTATGCATGTGTGAACCATCAGGTTCAGTATGGGAGAGTAGCATATGCTTATATTTAGTTTTACGTGCAGAAAACTTTGCATTCAATTTTTGCCACATCCATACCAACAGACCTACAAAACTTTTCTCCATGCTAGGCCTATCCCACTGCCCATTACCATCTCACCTTAACCTACCTTTTCCTCACCACCCATCCCACACATTTTATACCTTCCTCCACCCACCACACAGTAAACTTAACTCCTTCATGGCTGCCGGCGTCAAATGATATTTAGCCGATAAATGGCCGCAGGCGTCGTTTGAGTGCGGCCTATAAAAAACTGCAAACATTTTTGGGAAGTGAACGAACATTCTGAACGTCTTCGGACTGACCTACAATACACTCCCATATACCTCATCGACCAGTTCAGAGCCTGGTGCTGTAATGAGTGGATTTTCAATTTTTCTGCTCCTGGCCATTCTTAAACAAGCAGAACTGCACCCATTATCTCGACCCAGGCAAAAAATATCATCTTTGTCCTCTCTTGCAAATCACACACAACCACCTGTTTACGATTATGAATTAATACAGGCACAAACAAAAATTACTTGATAATATGCGAAAAATACAATTTTGTCTTGGTATCTTTAGATAATATGCAAAAAATACAATTTTGTCTTGATATCTTTACCTATTTGCTTAGGTTTGTTGTACTGGTTTGGATCATTCAATGCAGCACGACTTGTAGAAAACTATAAAAACTTTTGGGAAGTGAACGAACATCTGGGACATGAGACTGACCTTCACACTCTCACACCTCATCTGTTGCTGCCAGTTCGCCACCTGCTGCTGTGACGAGTGGATGTGCGATTTTTTCGCTCGTGGCCATGCCTAAACACACATAGTTACACCCATTATCTCGACACAGACAGAAAATATCATCTTTTTCCTCCCTTGCAAAACACACAACCTCCCTGTTTACGGTTATAAATAAACACAGGCATAAACAAAAAAGACATGAAAATAAAAGAAAAATTCATTTTTGTTTGGTATCTTTACCGATTTGGTCAGGTTTGTTGCACTGTTTTGAATCATTTTACACATTCTTTGCCTTTCACAAGCATAACAGGATAGTTTTCTGTGTTCACGTGATGCTTTTGTGGGTGAAAAGAATTTCCTTCCCTTCCTGGTAATCAGCTTGTGCAAGGTGCGAATGGCAGGTCGTCTTGCTTATATCACTGAATATTATTAGGCAACAGCACGTACATACACCTATCTAAAGAGTATGTGTGCAGGGAAGGATCATTGCTAAGTACTGCATATGAACAGTAGCTAAAGCCATTCTCATGAAAAATTCTAAATGTAGCAGAAATTTCTTTTGTATAATCACATATGAACACCTGTAGTGTGCTCAGGAAAGGAAATGGTAGTGTGTATATAAGAGAGCTTTGTACTTTGTACAGGTGATGGCATGGACTATACAACAGCTGGTGGACCTGCGCACAGCCCCTGAACATTCAACAAATCTCAGCTTGGCTGCTTCTATTCTTGTCCACATTCTCAGCTCACCTTTCCTCACCTGTATGCTCGAAATTGGATGCCGAGAAGAACCAAGTAAGAATGGAAGTTTACTAATGGAGATATTACATGACTAAAGATTGTTTTATGTATGTCTAAACTTTCCTGAACCCCTACACGCCAGGGGTTTTCCGACATTACCCACTCCTCCCAACAGGGGATTTCCATGATTTTGGGAAAAATACCCTTACATGAAACCCTGTTATCTGCCAAACTATATTAGCTAGAGAAAAAATTAAAGATACATAAGACTCACCAACCCTTTCAAATGAAAGTAACTTCAGGTCTCCAGGTGGTCCCATCGATGAGTAAGGATAAGTTAAAGATGACTGTTTTTCTGTGTTTTGGCTGGCTGTTTCCGAGCGCGTGCCACTAGCAGTGACTTTGGACTCGCTGGCCAGCTTTGGCAGCACTGACTGGTGTGGTGATTGTAACACTGTCCAGACTTCCTTTGAGGAAAACTGGAATTTTCCACTCAGTCTTTGACTTTTCATTGCTCACCATCGTAAGGATGAGTCATCACTCTGTTCATGTGGCTCTCCATAGAGTTTTCTGCCCATTTCATAGTGTCACTGTGCCCTGTAGGTGTGTGGGAAAAGAACAGCTCTTTGATTTTCTGTACTTAGTTCTTGCGTCAAATATAATCATTTCCCTCTACTAAGGCATTTATATTTGCACTTGATATCACAGTTATGGGTAATTGCACTTTGAGAAGTAAATGCTCTGGCTGTTTCATGCAGTATGGTTGAGCAGAAAATGGCATTTTTGAGTCACTCTTTGCCTCTGCCTCGCGTTCTATGCGGTAAACTCGCGCATTGAAGGGTTTTTGGTTATGATTTTTGGTCACTCGTGCACAAGGCGAATCGCGCACTGCGATGACGCGCACTGTGCGAGCCTACTGTATATGTAACTCCGTTTCTGGCCGGGGTGGTGCTTACCTGGTTTTCCCTCCAAGCGCCTCAATTATTGTAGTAGTAAATTGAGTAATTTTTTTTTTTTTTGCTGCAGGTGGAGAATTTGAAGAACAAAGCAATGGTATGGTGATGGTGGTTATTGAGTAACCTTGGTCTGTCTGGCTGAGCAGACCCACCAGCCACAAGCAAAACTGCCTCTGCAGGGTTGCCCCATTCAGTGAACTAATATTCTCTTGCAGTGGACACTGGACAGTGCCTCATCACAGCAAGGTGCAGGAAAGGGGGTGGAAATTTGGTTCCTGGATGGATGCCTCATTTACATCTCCACACAGTTTATGGGCACCATAGTAGGCTTCACATCACCCCATTATTTGGTCATATGTAATAACATTTACAAGATTATGAAAATCCCAGCATGGATTTTGTCTCTGTCTGTGGGTGTTTTTCCTGCATATGAATGGTGACTCTGGTTACCAGGCTGGTAACTGGATTTCACTTCATGGTAATACTTTCAGCTCTCCTATTCAGGTCTCTCATTACAAACATGCAACAACTCTTAGGCATCTGTCCTGTCACCTTATATGCAGCAGTTGGTCCCAAAACCTTGCTTTCTCTTCCTAACCTGTATCATTACAAAGTGCATATGCAATGATCACTGCTTCTTGAGTGCAAATTTGACATAAATGCAATTCAGGTTGATACATTTTAAAGTTTTTATTCCTTTCTTACAGCCTTGAAAAAGATATATCATTGATGAATATCTGTGGTGAAGGTAACTGTTGTATGCTGAACTGTTCCAGCCATGTTACTCTGTAGTTTGATAGCCAGTTGCATGTTTGCTTGTTATGATAAAGAGAGACTGAAGCTGTTTGTGATTGATATACTGTATTTTGTCAGACAGCTGAGAGTTTTGAAGACATAAATGACAAGTAAACAGATGTCAGACAGCTGAGAGTTTTGAAGACATAAATGACAAGTATACAGATGTCAGACAGCTGAGAGTTTTGAAGACATAAATGACAAGTAAACAGATGTCAGACAGCTGAGAGTTTTGAAGACATAAATGACAAGTAAACAGATGTCAGACAGCTGAGAGTTTTGAAGACATAAATGACAAGTAAACAGATGTCAGACAGCTGAGAGTTTTGAAGACATAAATGACAAGTAAACAGATGTCAGACAGCTGAGAGTTTTGAAGACATAAATGACAAGCAAACAGATGTCAGACAGCTGAGAGTTTTGAAGACATAAATGACAAGTAAACAGATGTCAGACAGCTGAGAGTTTTGAAGACATAAATGACAAGTAAACAGATGTCAGACAGCTGAGAGTTTTGAAGACATAAATGACAAGTAAACAGATGTCAGACAGCTGAGAGTTTTGAAGACATAAATGACAAGCAAACAGATGTCAGACAGCTGAGAGTTTTGAAGACATAAATGACAAGTAAACAGATGTCAGACAGCTGAGAGTTTTGAAGACGTAAATGACAAGTAAACAGATGTCAGACAGCTGAGAGTTTTGAAGACATAAATGACAAGTAAACAGATGTCAGACAGCTGAGAGTTTTGAAGACATAAATGACAAGCAAACAGATGTCAGACAGCTGAGAGTTTTGAAGACGTAAATGACAAGCAAACAGATGTCAGACAGCTGAGAGTTTTGAAGACATAAATGACAAGCAAACAGATATATGTTCCATTAAACTGGACATTGTTAGCATATTCCTCTGCATTCTTTTTTTTTTTTTTTTGATCGTACCCACCCATATATTATTCAGAAAATTAGGATGTGATGATGATGATGATGATGATGATTCAGAAGTAAAACTAAAATATGCAATACTTTTGTTCAGGTACCTGGGGCAGCTGTGTTAAGAAAATGGTAGAAGTTGAGACATTGGTAGCAGGTGCTGGTGGTATTGTTGAGAACAAAGATAATCTTATTAAGACTGTCTGGTAAGTTGCAGTTGCTTACTTTATGACAGAAGTATCTGCTGAATTAATGCATGGATATATAGTTGTAAAGAATATGTCAAGATTACATAATTTGCATAAGGAAACATGTATGAAATACTGGTCTTGTAATGTATGCAACACATGTATTCTGCTGTAACTGAGCTTTAATGATTACACTCTTTTTCATTAATATGAATGGTGTTGTGTACAGCCAACTACGTGATCACCAACCTTTAGACAGTGTGGGAAAAAGCACAAATTTGATAGCATGAAGGTGCCTCTTTGCCACGCCATGCATAGCCTGGTCATGTTGGAGGTCCTCTCTCACACCACCCGCCATGCCTCAACTTTTGCACAACAACTACTTCTTCTTCAGCAGCTCCAGGTATGCTCACTGTTTCTTTTATTACTGTTCATTAACCCTTTCAGTCTGTTGATTTGTTTTATGGATCATCTTGCTACTTGCAGATGATGTTGTTTCTGTATATCTCTATATACCCAGGTTGCTACCCCCAAAGAAAGGGATAGCCGAGACAGGACGACACACTCCCAATTTACTCATCCACACAAACACACTCATTTGCATCTTAGCCCAAAGGGGAGGAGGGACAGATTCTCACCGTACCACACCACACAAGGGTCAACTGCGCAGTTCAATCGGTGTCCATCCCCATACCCGCACCTGACCTGATCAGCTGATCAGACCAAATGTGGGAGAATCTCCCCTCAGGTGTGTCGTCATTTATTCTTCCACAATTTCTCTCCAATCATTTCTATCACGTGCAGCCACTCTTCCATGCTCAACAGACATCCCTCTCGCATCCAACACTCTCTTCACACTATTCATGGTTTTCCTCAGCCTTACACCTCTCACATCTGATTGGATGATGTTATTTGGATATGTAAAATCCATCCTAGACAACTTACCAGCTAACAAAGCTCCAAGTCCAGATGGAATTCCTCCAATTTTTTTTGAAAAACTGTTCCCTGAACTTGCTCCTGCTGTAGCTAAATTATTCAGACTATGCATACGTACCACTTCATTCCCTGATTCTTGGAAAGAAGCCAATATCCACCCAATTACGAAGAAAGGAAATTCCTCTAACCCCCCTGATTACAGACCAAGAGCTATCATGTCTTCTCTTGGTAAAGTGTTTGAAATTGTAATTGATAAGCACACAGGTAAACATCTTGAATCCAGCAGCTTGATTATTGATAGACAGTATGGTTTTCACCACAAAAGATCCGCTATTGATATACATAATTTCCTGACTCATGTGATCCATCAGTCAGTTGACCAACTTGAAGAAACTTTTGCAGTAGCCCTTGATATTTCTAAAGCTTTTGACGGAGTGTGTCACCGTTCCTTGCTATCGAGACTCCCTTGCTATGGCCTAACATCTTTTGTTCCTCTGATTTCCACATATCTGAGTAACAGAAAGATAACAGTTTAAGTAGTTGATGTATATTCCCATTTCCACTTGATTAATGCTGCTGTGCCACAAGGATAAATTTTGGCTTCAACCCTATTCCTAATTCAAATGAACCCTTTTGCGCATGGTAAGTGTCAGTGAGTTTTCTGGCTCACGATTTTATTCCACCCTCCTCTCCGCCAGCTCCCCTGTGCAACTATGAAAACATGTATTCTGGCCTTATTTTTGCCACCCAAACATATGTCTATCTATCTATCTATATGTATACATGTACAGTAAAAGTCCATTAATCCGAATGGCAGTGGACCGAGAATCATTTGGATTATCAGATTTTTCAAATTTTGGGATGGGACCCCAGAGACAATTTCATGTTTAAACTGAAATTTTACCTAATGGATCACTTTTCATTCACTCATAATACAATATGACACATATTAACATTACTTTATGTAATACAGGTAACTCGCACGGAACACGATCTCACGGAACGCGCTCGCAATTATACGCGGTAAGGGCTGGGATACATATTAGACAACGTAAGATTAAAAAACCATTATGAAAACTACAAATTAACGCAGGAGAGGCCTTTGAAAGATCAAATCCTCGAACGTCACCGCAGCGCGCGGTTTGTTTTGATTACGTGACGATCTAGGCGGGAAATTATTCAGTGAGTGAGACATTCCCGAGTACAGTAGCACAGTATTTGTAAGTTAAATATTTACAGTACTGTACTGTTCTGGTAAGTTTATGTGCAACTTAAAGTACTATTAAATAACGTTAAAGCAAGAAATAAAGTCTTATAACCAGTTTACCTGATAGGCGTCAGAATATTGCCTTTTTTATTTGTTCGTTTTTTCCACAGTGCTGTTCAGTATTTGTAAGTTAAATATTTACTGTTCTCGTATGTACTGTACTTGTAAGCACTTAAATAAAGTTAAATCATTAAATAAAGCCTTGTAACCAGATAACCCGAATTATATGATTACCCATGATCGGCGTCGGAATATTGCCTTTTTTGTTTGTTCGTTAAACTCTTACTGTACTGCTTTTCTACAGTACTGTATTTGTAAGTTAAATATTTACTGTTCTGGTATGTACTTGTAAGCAATTAAAGCATTAAATAAAGCCTTGTAACCAGTTAACCTGATTTATATGATTACCCATGATCGGCGTCGGAATATTGCCTTTTTTTTGTTTGTTCGTTAAAGACTTATAATAAGAGAAAAATACATTTTTGTCTTGGTATCTTTACCTATTTGCTCAGGTTTGCTGTAATGGTTTGCAACTTGTAGAAAACTGTGAAAACTTTCGGGAAGTGAACGAAAATCTGGGACATGACCTTGACTTCACCGTCTCATGTATCTGTCAGTTCACCAGCGGCTATCGTGATGAGTGGATGTACGATTTTTTCGCTCGTGGCCATGCCTAACCACACATAGTTACACCCATTATCTCGACCCAGACAGAAAATACAACCTTTTTCCTCCCTTGCAAAACACAAACAACCACCCTGTTTACGAGACAGCAATATATATTGCGAAAATAACAAGGTAAAATGATAAAGATGAACGTAAAATGATTGAGAAAGATGAACATGTTATGATGGAAGAAATACGTTTTCCCCGTCTGTAAACGTATTTATTTCTGCTTTGTATCTGTATTCGTAATAATTAGACTTATTGTTAGTTCTGAAACTGCATTACGATTCTATTTTTAGCCATTCTCGTGGTGTGGGAGCTGGAAGTTGTGACACAACTTCCTTATTGCTAATCGGACTGACCCTCCACTTTATTCTCCCGTGGCAGAGTCGAGCCTTGCAGGACGTGCAGTTTTCTCATTTAGGACTGATAATTCAACTCTTTCGCCCCCTTTTCCAAGCATGGGCACAACGATAACGTAAAGAATAACTCGAAACTACCATAAACATATATCAAAAAGGTGAAAATGTATTCATAACATTTTTTTTTTTTCCAGCCATTCCTAACAGATTATGTACTGAAATCATTCGATATCACAGTACTGCATTTCTAAGTTAAATATGTACTGTTCTGGTATGTACTTGTAGGTTAAAGCACTAGTACCAGTTAACCTAATTTATTACCTATGATCGGCGTCGGAATGTTTCCTTGTGTTTACGTACAGTACTTGTGTGTTGAAGTTTTGCTCAGGAGTACTGTATTTGTGAGTTATAACATTAAATAAACCTTCTAACCACTTAAAGTGCTTTCTAGTGACAGATAACAGCAAAACAACACATTTGGGGGGTCTAGGGAGCAAAATACGGAGTAGTTTAAATATACGCGATTTCGCACCTAACACGGCACGGTAGGAACGAAACCCTCGTGTTCCGTGCGAGTTACCTGTACACAAATTTTGTACTTAATAATGTTTACTGAAGACACGAACTGTAATTGGTAAATTAAGAGATGTTATGGGTTTGTTAATGCACCTGTAATGTATAGTGTTGAAAACAGCAGTTGCAGGCAGGTAAATCCAAGTAGAGAGAGTAAGTCCAGGATTATTAATAATATGCACGTATTGTAAAAGCACAAAAACTTAATGTGTATTACTGTGGAAAATTCCTTAAACATACGGTACAGTATACTGTATTTCACTTTGTTTGTCACTTTCACTCATCGTCCTCAAGCATCAGCTTAGGACTACCTGTTTCTTCTAGAGATCCTTGAGGTGCCTTCTTTGGAGTGTGGGTAGGTGGTCTTGGGTAGTCATCAGTGGATGTACCTGAATGGTTGCTCATGCACTTCAGCTACTCACAGCTATTAGCCTGCCTGACAGTCTGGGCACGTTTCTTGTGGAACTCATTTCACAAGATATGGAATTTGGTCACCTCATCCCCATTGTAATGATTATTTTGTTCAATGAAATGCACCAGTTTATCAAAGTATACAGAAGCTTCCTTCCATGAATCCTCCATGACAACACTGCTTGGCACTTTTGCACATTTGGCACCCAGTTGAATGTTTTCATTTTGATTTTTTTTACTTTTGGGAGTTTTTGTCAGCCTTCTTCAGAAATTCAGAATACTGTATTGGGAGTTTTGGATTATCTGTGTTTGGATTAATGGACTTTTACTGTATATATATATATATATATATATATATATATATATATATATATATATATATATATATATATCTATCTATAGCCCGACGCCCTAATCCCGCAAAGGGTAGCCACAGACAAAACGCCTCCAAGTCACACTGTCACCCACCATTTGACTACCCACCCCTCAACTCACCCCCCCCCCTCCCTCATATACCTCTCAACTCCATCCCTCCACCTCATCCTCGGTCTACCCCTCCCTCTCCCTCCCTCCACCTCACCTACATACACCCTCTTAGTCAGTCTTTCATTCTCCATTCTCTTCACATGTCCAAACCACCTCAGTGTATTTCTCCTAATCTTCTCAACCACATCCACATCCACCCCACACCGTTCCTTCACTTCTTCATTCGTCAACCTGTCCCTCCACGTCACTCCACATGCTCCTCTCAAGTAACTCATTTCCACTGCTCTCACTCTTGACTTGTTCCCCTCTTGCAAGGTCCACGCCTCACTTCTATACGTCAGGGTAGGGATCACAATACTATCACGCAGTGACTTCTTAACTTCCGTACTCACCTCCTTATTTCTCATCACTGCTTTCAGTGTACCAACAACTTTCCTTCCCTGCTGTACCCTTTCACGCACTTCATCCCCCAAAGTTCCATCCTTACTCATCACACCACCCAAGTACTTGAATGCACTCACATTCTCCATATCCTCACCATCCAACCTCACTGCACACTCTGTGACTTCATTCCTCTCAAACACCATAACTTTACTTTTGTTTACATTAACTTTCAGATTCCTCCTCCAACACACTGTCCCAGATTCATTCACCAAACCTTGCAACTCCCATTCATCTTCACTCAACAATACAGTATCATCAGCAAACAGCAACACCGGAATCTTCCAAATCTCACCCTCATTCATTAGAGCCACCCCCACATCCACTGCCCTACCTTGCACCTCCTTTACAACCCCATCCATGTATATATTAAACAGCCATGGAGACATCACACAACCCTGTTTCAGTCCCACATTGAGATCAAAGAACTCACTCAGCTCACCATCCACTCACACCGTAGCCCTAGCTCCCTCGTACATACTCTTCACAGCACTCAGCAATTTCCCCTCCACTCCATATATTCTTAATACCTTCCACATACCTTGCCTATCTATTCTGTCATAAGCTTTCTCCAAGTCCATGAAGGCAGCATACACTTTCCTTCCCTTCTCTAGATACTTCTCCACTAAACATCTTAGAACAATTATCTGATCTACACACCCTTTTCCCTTCGTAAATCTCCCTTGTTCTTCTCCAACTAACTCCTCTGTCATATGCCTAACCCTATCAATGAGTATTCTACCATATATTTTATCAGTCACACTAAGAAGGCAAATACCCCTATGGTTACCACATACTTCTCTCTCCCCTTTTCCTTTGTATAAAGGAACAATTATACCTGATTTCCAGTCCTCTGGAACCCTTCCCTCTTCCCAAGCCAGTCTACACAACTTCCATATCCACTCCACAACAATCTCACCCCCATACCGCAGCATTTCACCACACACTCCATCAATTCCTGGGGCCTTTCCCAACTTAATCTTCATCGCTTCCACTACTTCAGCCCTACTGATCTCTTCCTCCCTCCTCTCATCTCTTCTTCTCCCAGCCATTCCCCAACCACTTATACTCGCACTGCTCTCACTCTCTACATATACTATATATATATATATACAGTATATATATATATATATATATATATATATATATATATACACATACTGTATATACACATATATATATATATAAACATTTACAGTGCTCGTCAAAATTATCGAGCGCCTACCGCCGGGTGCACAATACGTATGGCCAAAAAAAAATCACCTATTTCTGGGGGTAAAAATTGAGCTACAAGTTTGCGGTGCTAGCATGACATCACGGTACCCTGAGGCCTTCCGACGCGCTGGTTGGTTCCCGTCTCAGTTGCCCACGGGCTGCCTGAGAGAGAGGAACTCTGCTGCGTCTCCCTCTCTTTTGGCGCCATTTTTTACCGAGTGTCCCGCTGTGTTTTGGCTTTCACCACTTTGTTATGGCATCTACCCGTGAACTATCGAGTGAAATCATATCCCAGATCATTGCTCTAAAGGAGGCAGGCCACCAGACAAAGGAAATTAGTGAATTGGTTGGTGTGGCTCGATCGACAGTGCGTCGGTGGTGCACGTGGTTTCGAGTGGAAAACAGTGGTGAAGTTCCCACAAAGAAACTGCGGTCTGGTAGGCCTAGGAAAACTTCCCCAAGGTCTGTTAATGTTTTAAAACATGCAGTGGAGTTTAATCCTCGTGTGAGTGCAAGGAAAATAAAGGAGAGCAACCCGGAAGTGTTTGGTGAGGTGTCTGTGAGAACAGTGTCTCGTAGGGTCCATGAACTTGGTTACACAAGTCACAGGCCTGTGAAGAAGCCTCTTCTCACAAAAAACCAGTGACTTCGTAGGCTTGCCTTTGCTAATAAATATCTTAACTGGGGTGAGGAGCAATGGTTGTCAGTGTTGTGGTCTGATGAGGCAGCGTTTAGTGTCACCTGTAACAGTGGAGCATGTGTGTACCGACGCAAAGGTAGTGACCCACTTGACCCACGGTATGTAGAAAGCACAGTTAAACATCCTGATTCACTCATAGTATGGGCTTGTTTTTCTGGTCAAGGTTTGGGGAAGCTTGTTGTGCTTCCGAAGAACATAAGAGTGAATCAGGATGTTTACCTGGAGTAAAGGATACCCTACGAAGCACTAAAGGTAAATAAAATGCATTATTTATATGTTTTTTGATTGTTGAAAGGTTTGTTTCGTAGGAGGGACGCAGGGCGCTCGATACTTCTGACGAGCACTGTAGTAAAAAATGACCAGCTGGTTGACTTGGTTGGGTTTCACCAGGCCACCTGTATTGCTGGGCCAGGCAACCAAAGATGTACAGTATGTTGCTTGCCACAGGGTGCAGTGTGAAGCATTGCTAAAACACTAGGCAACTTGTCTCTTTAGCTGCCCAGTATAGGAGGCCACTTACAGCAGACATGTGGTGGGGGGGGGGGGCTACATCCGTGTCCTAAGACAACTAGGGCAGGGAACATCATCAACATTAGCTGGCTCCCTTACCTGGTGATGAAGGGGGAGCACTTTGTTCACAAGATTGATGAAGATTAATCCAGTTGCCACAACTAGGCCATCAAAAGAAAGGTTGTCGATGACCATGCTTCGAGCCCCATCACCATTTTAAGGTAGTTGACTTCAGTGTGAAGCACATTGATGTGTGTCCAGTTTGACTGAGCACCGTTGAGAGGATGGTCACATGGAGAGGTTGAAGAATGAGAGGTTAACTCTGAGAGTGTGAGTGAGGTGGAGGGGGGAAAGGAGGGGGAGACTGAGGATGAGATGGAGAGGAGAGGTACTGTAGGCCTATATGAGAGGAGGTGTAGGTTGGAGTGAAGGCAGCATGATGGCAGAGAACAGTGACATGGATGTGATTAATCTGTGTCCACCTTTTATGGGATTAAGGTGTCTGGCAATAGATATATGGATAGATAAACTGATAGACTATGTTGATAGATTTTCCAGGTTTTGTACTTTTCTCTCCTGTTTCAGAATCTTTCCCACTTCATAGTAAGTGGAGGAAAAATTGAATTTCACTGATGATGATCTTGATTATTTGTTATTGTGCTGTACCTGACAGTATTCTGCAAGCACCAGTCTGATAGTATTGTAATAATACCTTTTTTGTCACTTTCAGGGTCTGAGCACTGAAGAATTGTTCCTGGAATTATTGCGGAGTAGTTTTCTGGGTCTGAGTTGCCCAGAGTATCAGCCCTACCAGGAGCTGAAGTGGGTGGGCTTCACCTTCATCAAGGTCCCCTCCATCCTCAATACTATCCACCTTACGTTAAACGGACCAGGTTAGCCCTCTCTTACCATCAGCTCTGCTTTGGTTCGTGTGTGTGTGTGTTTGTGTTCTTACATAATTGTTCTTACCTAATTGTATCTTTACAGTAATGAGTCAAGCTCATACTGTCCCATGTCTTAAGCCATTTTTATCGTACATATCCTTAAATTTATGAATTGTCTTGGCACACACTATTTCATTTGGTAGTGCATTCCACTGATCAATTGCCCTATTTAGGAAACTAAATTTTCTTACGTCTTTATTGCCTCTCTTTTTATGCAGTTTTTTGCAGTGTCCTCTTGCTGATACATCCCTATAGGTTATGTAATAATTTATGTCTATTTTCTCCTTCCCTAATATGCATTTTTGTTGCATAATCATGTCTCCTCTTTTCCTTCTCTCATGTAGTGTAGGTAGATTCAGTTTTTCTAGTCTTTCTTCATAACTTAGATCCCTTAAGCTTGGTACCCATCTTGTAGCAGCCCTTTGACCTTTTTCAATCTTATCTCTGTGTTTTTTGAGATGAGAATTCCAGACTACTGACGCATACTCCAGGGTTGGTCTCATGAATGATGTTATTATCCTTCTTAGCATGTCTTCATTTATGTATGTGAATGCTATTCTCATATTTGCAAGCAGTGTATACATGTTCCGTACCTTCTCACTGATGTGGTCAGCCGAGATAGTCTGTTATTGATAATCACACCTAGGTCCTTCTCTCTTTCTGGTGTGTGTAGGGTTTTACTTCCTACCGTATAATCCCAGTCAGGTCTTTTTCCACTTTTACCAAACTTGATTATATGACACTTGTCCACATTGAATTCCATTTGCCATGTATTGCTCCATTCATGAAGTTTATTTAATTCTTCTTGTAGCTCTTTACAAGAGTCTGCATTAGTAATTCTCCTTTGTATTTTTGCATCATCATCAAACATATTTAGATAGCTTTCATTTCCAGTCTTGCTATCTGTATCATTTATATACACTAAAAACATAATTGGTGCCAGCACTGAGCCCTGTGGAACTCCACCAGTCACTTCCCACCATGATGAGTAATTTCCCCTTAGTACTGTTCTCATTTCTCTTTTTTTGAGAAAATCCTTTATCCAACAATACTGTTTGCCTTGGATTCCTCCTTGATGGTACAGTTTCTATAAAAGTCTTTGATGTGGTACTGTTAAATGCTTTCTTGAAATGTAAATAGATACTGTCCACACATCCTTCTCTTTTCTGTAATGTTTCTGTTACTCTGTCATAGTAGCTCAACAGATTAGTAACACATGATTTTCCCTTTCTGAAACCAAACTGTCTTTCTGTTATAATACTGTGTTGTTCTAGATGATTTCATCCATCCATCCATCATCCAATCCTACATTGCCCCAGGAGGAGAGTAAGAGCCCGGGGCTAGGCAGTTGGTCCCGACATTTAAGATGAAAGTGACTAGATGATTTACCCAAACTTTTCTTATCAGCTTTTCTAATACCTTGCTTACAACACTGGTTAGTGATACTGGTCGGTAGTTGAGTGGATTTTGTCTGTTCCCTTTCTTGAATAAGGGGACAATGTTTGCTTTCTTCCAAATATCAGGTAGTTTACCTTGTCCCATGGTATCCTTGAAAATTAAAGATAATGGTTTACTTAACTCCTTTGCACATTCATGTAGAAGTGGTATGTCTCTCTCCTGTACCACGTCAATTGCTCTTGAGTAAAAGCTCAACAAGTTGGAAACTCATAACCTTCCACTTCTAAATCCAAACTGACATTCAGCCAAAATATTAATCTCTTCTAGATATTTTATCCATCTGTCTTTCAGGATTCTCTCACACAATTCTGCGACCATGCTGGTTAGAGACACTGGTCTATAATTCAGGGGTTCTTCCCTGTTTCCTCCCTTGTAAATTGGTACCACATTTGCCCTCTTCCATTCTTTTGGCACTTTCCCCTCTTCCAGTGAGTATACAATTAAGCTGTGAATTTTATCTGCCAGTTGTTCTCTGCATTCCTTCAGTACCCAATTAGAAATTCCATCAGGTCCTGGGGCTTTCCTTACATCTTGAGTTTCCAGTAATTTATACACTTCCTGTACCTCCACTTTTATATCTTTCATCACCGGAACATTTCTAATCACTCCCTCCCCTTCCACAAGCTCCTTTTCTTTAGTGAAAACTGACTGGAAACGTTTGTTCATTATTTCTGCTTGCATTGCCGCATCCTTAAAGACCTCTCCTTCTACTTTCAGCTTGGTGATTCCTTCCTTTTGTTTCAGTTTGCCATTAACAAATCTGTAAAACAGTTTGGGTTCATCCTTGCATTTGTCAATTATACCTTTTTCAAAATTCCTTTCTTCTTCTCTACGTATTCTTGTGTATTCATTTCTAGTTCTTTTATATTCTTCCTTTGTTCTGTTGTTACCTCTCTTTCTCCGGTTGTTCCACGCCTTATCTCTCTCTTTTTGCTGTCATACACCTTCTATTAAACCACTCCTTTTTCCTGTTTTCTTTCCCTCTTACTCTTGGTACAAATTTTTCCACTCCCAAATTATAGAGGTCTAGAAAGATATCCCACTTCCTCTGTATCTCTCTTGTTTCTCTGAATTTTCTCCAATCCGCATTTTCAAAAAAGTTTCTCAATCCTGTAAAATTTGCTTTCCCAAAGTTGTATCTTCCCTGTCTATGAAGCTCGTCTCTTGGCTCGACGTTTCCTATTAACATGTAGAACTCAATGACCACGTGATCACTTTTTCCCAAAGGACAGAGATATTGGGGGAACATGTATGTGTGTGTTCTTACCTAATTGTTCTTACCTAATTGTATCTTTACAGGAATGAGTCAAGCTCGTACTGTCCCGTGTCTTAAACCATATTTATCGTACATATCCTTAAATTTGTGAATTGTTTTGGCACACACTATTTCATTCGGTAGTGCATTCCATTGATCAATTGCTCTGTTTGGGAAACTGAATTTCCTTACGTCTTTATCACCTCTCTTCTTATGCAGTTTTTTGCAGTGTCTTCTTGCTGATGCTTCTCCATATGTTAAGTAATCATTTATGTCTATTTTCTCCTTTCCTGATATGCACTTATATAGCATTATCATGTCACCTCTTTTCCTTCTCTCCTGTAGTGTTGGTAGATTCAGTTTATTTAGTCTTTCTTCATAGCTTAGGTCCCTTAAGCTTGGTATCCATCTTGTAGCGGCCCTTTGAACTTTTTCAATCTTGTCTATATGCTTTTTGAGATGAGGACTCCAGACTACTGATGCATATTCCAGGGTTGGTCTAATGAATGATGTTATTATCCTTTTTAGCATGTCTTCATTTATGTATGTGAATGCTATTCTCATATTTGCAAGCAGTGTATACATGTTCCATACCTTCTCGCTGATGTGGTCAGCCGGAGATAGTCTGTTATTGATAATCACACCTAGGTCTTTCTCTCTTTCTGATGTGTATAGGGTTTTATTTCCTAACTTATAATCCCAATCAGGTCTTTTTCCACTTTTACCAAACTTGATTACATGACACTTGTCCACATTGAATTCCATTTGCCATGTACTACTCCATTCATGAAGTTTATTTAATTCTTCTTGTAGCTCCCTACAAGAGTCTGTGCTAGTAATTCTCCTTTGTATTTTTGCATCATCTGCAAACATATTCAGATAGCTCTCATTTCCAGTGTTACTGTTTATATCATTTATGTACACTAAAAACATGATTGGTGCCAGCACAGAAACCCTGTGGTACTCCACTAGTCACTTCTTTCCATGATGAGTAGTTTCCTCTTAGTACTGTCCTCATTTCTCTTTTTATGAGAAAGTCTTGCATCCAACAAAACAGTTTGCCTCGAATTCCTCCTTGATGGTACAGCTTCCATAAAAGTCTTTGGTGTGGTACTGTGTCAAAAGCTTTCTTGAAATCTAAATAGATACTGTCCACCCATCCTTCCCTTTCCTGTATTGTGTTTGTTACTCTGTCATAGTAGCTCAACAGATTAGTAACACATGATTTTCCTTTTCTGAAACCAAACTGTCTTTCTGTTATCATACTGTGTTTTTCTAGATGATTTACCCAAGCTTTTCTTATAAGTTTTTCTAATACCTTGCTTACAACACTAGTCAGTGATACTGGTCGGTAGTTGAGAGGATTTTGTCTATTTCTTTTCATGAATAAGGGGACTATATTTGCTTTTTTCCAAATATCAGGTAGTTTCCCTTGACTCAAAGATTTCTTGAAAATTAAAAATAATGGTTTACTTAACTCCTTTGCACATTCTCGTAACACCCAACATGAAATTTCATCAGGACCACTTGCTTTTCCTCTGTCTAATCTACTTAACTCCTCTTGTATTACTTTTTCTGCTATTTGTATATCTGGTAGTATGTGTGGACATGCGTGTTCCACATAGTCTCTCTCAAAATTCTTTTCTTCTGTAAAAACTAATTGGAAATTCTTATTTAGTGCTTCACAAATATCTTTCTCTTGTGTATAAGTGATTCCCTCGTCCGTGATGGATTGTATTATATCTTTTACTTTGGTTTTGCTTCTGATATAGCTGTAAAACAGCTTTGGTTGATCACTACTTTTATTTATTATATCCTCCTCAAACTGTTTTTGGGCTTCCCTCCTTATTCTTGTATAGTCGTTTCTTGCCTGTTTGTAATTATTATATGCCCTTTCACTATTGTGTCTTCTGTATCTATTCCACAACAAATCTCTTCTTTCTTTAGATTTTTTACATTCTGTATTGAACCATTTCTGTATTTTCTTATCTGCTTCTTTGTGCTGTGGGATGTAATTTTGGACTCCTATTTCATAAAATTCACAAAATTTTTTATATACAGCATTTAAATCTTGTCCTCTAAGCTCATTTTCCCAATCAACTTCTAAGAAATACTTCTTTAGGTCTTGATAATTTCCCTTTTTATAGTTTAGTCTCTTTTTGTAACTGTCAGTGCTGTTTACTATGTCATATGCTATCCTGAAGTTATAATTTAGTACTGCATGATCGCTTTTGCCGAGTGGAGGGTGATATATTAAACTGTCAATGTCATTTTCTTGCCTAGTAAATATTAGATCCAGCACTGAAGGTACATCAAGTCCTCTTTTTCTAGTGGTTTCCCTCACATGTTGCGTTAAGAAAAACTCTTGTACGAGATCCAGGAGCTTTTGGTCCCAACAGCTTTCTTGGCTATTTATATCTAGAGTATTCCAATTTATATTTGTATTGAAATCCCCAGTTAGTATAATTCTTTCCGATTTCTCTTCCATTTTATGTAGCAAGGATCTTATACTCTGAATTGTACTCTCTGCTAGGTCCTCATATTCGTCTCTTTCCCATGTGTTTGATTTGGGTGGCATATACAGATTGGCTACAATTACTTTACCTTCAGATGTGTCGATCTCTACTGCAATCAGTTCTACTTGTGATGGTATATCTAGGTTTATTTCCTTGACTTTTAGATTTTTCTTAGTTAATATTATAATTCCTCCTCCTTTTTTTTTAAATTTCTGTCTCTTCTCCATATATTGTATTCCTCTAAGTTTAGTATGTCATTGGATATCCTTGGTGTTAATTTTGTCTCAGTTAGGCATATTATTTGTGGTTCATTTTCTCTGACATAATCATTCATCTCTAGTAATTTAGATACCATTCCATCCACATTTGAGTACATCAACTTTATCATTTTGTTTATATACTTGTCATGACATGGTTCTACTAACTTCCTCCTTTTTCTTCCATCCTGTTTGTGTACCACTTTCGTACCTGCAATCCTATTACTTTGTGTGTGTGTGTGTGTGTGTGTGTGTGTGTGTGTGTGCATGTGTATATATATTTATCTAGTTGTAGTTAGTGGTAGATGGTGGTGACCATCATCCACTCACTTGATATAGTACTACCTACTTCTTCCTTAGCCTTTGTCATTCTTTTTCTGTGCCTGCTCTCCTCTTTTCCTATTTCTCCCATCTTTCCTGTCACTTCTTATTACTTTTTTTCCTTTACAGGTGGCTTTACATTGAGTGACAAGCCAAATGGTTTCCTGTAAGTCAAGAAACCATTAGCAGCGCTGGGTGGTAACCATATAACCAAACCATACATGCCCCCTACATGTCAACAAGTGGGTTGGTGGAGGGTTAGTGCCCCTTCCTATAATACAAATAACTCAAAGTCAAATAGCCACCCCTTATAGGATTATAGCATCTGGCAATGGATAGATAGATTTACATATCTAGTTGTGATATACAGGAAATGAGCTATGCTCGTATGGTCACATCTCCATTTCTCAACCAGTTAATCTTTGCTTTAACCTCATTTAAGTTTTTGGAGTGGATATTCCACAGGTCAGTGCATCTGTATGTAAAACTGTATGTTTTGATATCCTTCAAGCAACTTGCCTTTTTCAATTTCTTTCCATGTCTTCGTGTTCCTCCCCCATCCCATACAAACAGATCATCCCTGTCATTTGTGTCTACTCCCATTATGGCCCTGAACACTGCAGTCTTGTCACCCCTCTCTCTTCTTCCTTCAAAGTAAGGCAAACCCAGCTTTTCTAGTCTTTCCTGGTATGATAGATCTGCCAGACTGGTGACCACCTTTGTTGCTCTTCTTTGTATTCTCTTGAGATTGTTTATATCTTTCTTTATATGTGGGGACCACAACACTTCCTCATATTCCAGCCTTGGGTAGATCATAGCCACTACCAGTTTTTTCATAATCTCCTCATCTATGTATTGAAATGCCACTCTTGGTGTTAGGAGCTCATATGTCCGTCTGACAGTCTTATTAATGTGTTTTTTGGGAGACAAATTATCCTGGACCAACACTCCCAGGTCTTCTCTTCTCTTGCTTTTGTGATTGGGTCCTTTCTCTTCGAGTAATTTAGTGATGGCCTCCTAGTACTTTTACCCATTTCCAATATTTTGCACTTTTTTGCATTGAGTTTCATTTCCCATACCTGGCTCTAATGGTAAATCCTGTCCTGATCTTCCTGTAGCATTTTACATTCCTCTTCAACTTCTACTCTCCTCGTGATCTTTGTAGCATCTGCAAACTTGAACAAGCTTTCCAGGAGTAGGCTATAAAAAAACACAAGTTTATGAATGGTAGGCATGTTTTAAGAAAGGCAACATGTCAGTCCAAGACTCTCCTTGTCCTGGCCACCTTTTGACCTCTCAGACAGATGAAAGCATTGAGAAAATTTGACAGGCAAGCCTGGAAGATCACTATTGATGAACTACTGGAGGCCACAGGCATTTCTTGGAGTTCATTTCAACGGATTTTGACACAGTATCCTTGCATGCACCAAGTCTTGGCAGAATTCATCTCCCATCATCTAATGGAAGATCAAAAAACAAATTGTGTGAATGTGTGTCTGATCTTGAAAGAACAGTTGAGTAATGACCCATAATTTCTTTCAAGTGTTATCACAGGTGATGAGACCTGGGTTTATGGGTGTGACCCTGTAACAAAGCTACAGTCCAGTCGGTGGAAGACGCTAACATCTCCAAGGCCAAAATAAGCATGTCAGGTCAAGTCCAACATCAAGACTGTTAGTCTTGTTTTTTGACTTTGAGGTAGTTATTACAAAGAATTTGTTCCCTGTGGACAGACTCAGAACCATAATTTTTACATTACAGTGCTGAAGCATCTGTGGGAGAGCATCAGGCACAAACATCGAGAGAGTGATGCACCCAGAAATGGTTCTTGCATTGCATCACAACAAAACTCCATCACACACACTGCAATGTCAATTCTGCAGTTTTTGGCCACAAACAGTCATTGTTGCTCTGCGCCTCCCGTCATGCTCACCGGATCTCTTTCCCTGTGATTCTTTCTTGTTCCCTGAAATTAAGTTATAAAGAAAAGGTGGAAGATTTTACAACTTACAAGACATCCAGGAAAAAAATCCAGGAGTCTCTGGACAAGGTGACAAAAGAAAACTACAGGAAGTGTTTCCAGGAATGGGAAAAGTGCCAGGACAAGTGTACAGAGTCCCATGGGGACTACTATGAATGGAACTGAAATGGATTTGCTGTAAGTTTTGTAATGAAGGTTTATGTTTACAATTCCAGGAAATTTGGGGTCTCCCCTTGGATGTGAAGAGTCCTGTACAGTAAGCCCTCGAAATGCAAAAACCCGAAGTACGAATTTTCGATGGTACAAAATCGATTAATATAGGACAAATTCCACAGTACGAAAATAACTGTCTCGATGATACGAAAATCGATACTCGATATGAAAGGAAATGCAGAGATAGCCCGATTATCCAGACTATATGATGTGAAGAAGTGCCTGAATAGTCTGAAATAACGAGTAATCTGGCGGAAACAAAACACAAGTACTGTTAGATTGATTTATTTACCGGTAAATGTACAATGATAGACACAACTATCTTCCCAGTTCAGTCTGAAGAAAATTTACACCAGGTGAAATACAATGAAAACCCTGTTTCTACTAGTGCGTGTTTCAAATGGATCGATTTTTCCACGCTGTATTCGTCAGACTTTGGGAAGATACTTGTGTCATTCATTGTACACTTGAAGCAGCAGAAAGACCTTACCAATTCAATTCATAATCCTCCAGCTTGTTTCTGTAATTTTCTGACAACTTTCAGTTTGGCAAATTACTTTTTCTTGCTGAAAAATTTCCTCCCCGTTATTATCGTCACTTTCCCCTACAATTGTTTCCAGCGCAGTGGAAGAAACTCAGCGTGCTCAAAGGTGGATATCGTTTCCCAGTTTCCCAACTGGAGGTTAGGTTAGGTTAAAATTATTAGGTACAGATAAGCTCGGTTAGGCCAGGTTTAGTTAAACACTTAGGGAAGAACAGTCCTTTCCGCCATTATGTTAACGAAATAAACAAGAGTTGTCACACCAGAACAGCTAAAAATGACGGGGAAACAAATTTAATAAGAAACGTTTACTGTATTTACCAACCCAGAAATAATCTGAAAAATACAACCGACTATCAGGAAGAACTGATTTGGTAAGGTGCTTTTACTGCTTAAAGTAACACATATGTTTAGCCCCCTCAATGGCTGTGGGTTCAGATATTTGCGTGCTCCCATGGTCGGCCTTGGGACCATTTTTTCAAAGTTCTAAAATCAATTTATTTTTCTTACATATGTGAAAAGACTCCTCTGGCACACCTGGCTTTTTTTTTTTTTTTTTTTCCCCCTAAACCCATCCTGTGATTTGCTATGATTCGTGTAAGAATTAATAAAATTAGGATGCGTGTTACATCAGCATGTATACATCGACCTAAAACATCTGGGACGAAGTGAACTGTGAACGCCAGACTGCTTGAGGTGGTAGAGTACGGTCGTGTAAACACACCAGTGACCCTCATTCCCCTCCCATAATTGCTCGCAGTTTTTTTTAGCTCACCCTAACTCAACGTCACTGACACCAGTACAGTAAGGCGTTGTTCAAGGCCAGCAGCTATGAAAGTGATAATGGGAATACATTATTGTTTGTATCAGTCCTCTCTCTTTCACACACACACTTAAGAACAAACAATAGAATGAGCAGTAAATCTACACTAACTCAAAGGAGCAGAAATAACTGTGCTCAGTCGGTCCGAAATATATTGGGAAGAGTGATACCGAACGAAGAATGTGGAACTGAATGCTAACCTACGAGAACATGTGGGATGAAAGAGTAATTTTTTTCTGATTAGCAAATACTTTTGTTCCATATCGTCTCTTAAAATTGTAAAACCCATAATCTTTCGTGTAAGCATACAGCCTAAAGACCTTACCAATTCAGTTCATATTCCTCTAGTTTGTCTTCTATACTTTTCTATTTTGAGGGTGGTAAATTATGTTCCCTTGCAGAAAGAAACTTACTCAAAATTAGGACACATGTAACATAAGCATGTTAAACATTGGCGAATACATCTGGAGTGAAGAGAACGCCTGACTGATGGTATGGTAGAGTAGGGTCATGTACACACACACCAGTGACCTTCGTTCCCATAATTGTTCACAGTTTTTTATAATGCCCAACTCAACGTAATTGACACCGAAACAGTGAAGTGTTGTTCAGGGCCGGCAGTTATGAAGGGATTAATGGAATACTGTATGAAAATTCAAAATGGGCGCGGTGCATAGCGCCGTACTCGCTTGCCGAGAGAAAACGAACTAACCCCTCTCTGGTAAACAAATTTTCGCATGCTTCTCAGTTGAGTCCATGTCCCTCATCTCTTCACAGCCTTACTGTACGAGAGGATATTTTCGCAACCCTTCACCTTTTCATGTTCCGCTATGCCTCCCAAGCGCCCTGCATCATCTCCAGCATTGGGGGAGCAGCACCGTACTCTAATTCTGGAAAGGAAATTGGAAATTATAAGACCCCATAAGGAGGGGCAGGAAGTCTCGGAGATTGGGCGTGCTTTAGGCGTTGCTGTTTCCACCATTGGGACTGTGACGAAGAAAAAGGAGATGTACAAGAATATGGCCACCTCTTTCTCTACAGTTGTATACAGGTATTGCTTACTTCTTAACAGAGGGGAGTGAAGTTTAGGTGGGGGTCCGAGGGGGTCCTGGAACACATCCCCTCATTTATATGTATATTTCAATGGGGAAAATCGTTCCGATATATGAAATTTTGAATTACGAAAGTTTTTTTTTGGTCCCTATCCCTTTCGTATATCAAGGACTCACTATACTTTCTTTCACCATTTCAGGTTCCTATCTGACCCCATCTTTAAGTGGGAAAATAATTCTAAATGATAATGATAAGTTTTATGTTACTTCATGCTGTGTTACACAGAATGCTAAAATTCTATCTATCTATTTATTGCCTGATGCCATAATCCCGTTAGGGGTGGCCATTTGACTCTGAGTTATTTGTTTTACAGGAAGGGGCACTAACCCTCCACCAACCCACTTGATGACACGTAGGGAGCACGTAATTGTTTGGTTATATGGTTACCACCCAGCGTTGTAAATGGTTTCTTGGCTTACAGGAAACCATTAGGCTTGTCACTCAATGTAAAGCCACCTGTAAAGGAAAGAAAAGCAATAAGAAGTGACAGGAAAGATGGGAGAAATAGGAAGAGAGGAGGGCAGGCACAGAAAAAGAATGATAAAGGCCGAGGAAGAAGTAGGCAGCACTACATATTCACAATACAGTAAACCCTTCATAAATTGAACTATATGTGGATCTAGGGTAGTTCAACTTACAAATTTTTTGACTAACTGGAAATAATTGTAAAAAACTATATTAGCCCCCTCCCCCTCAGTAATCACCAGTTATGTACAATTACTTGTTTATTAACGCTAAACTAAGGAAGCATTCTAAAGCAATAGAAATAAACATTTCGGCACATGTTATAGGCTAGGTCAGGATAGGAGGTTGCATAGGTGGAGGGATGCAGTAGTCACTTAATTACGTAAAGTTCTGCACTTATGTACTTCACAAAAAATCAGAAATTACTACGATATTTTCTTAAATGTTTTCAGGGTAAAGTAAACAGTCAAAGGCTTTTCGTCTCATTAACTCTCCTCCTCTTACTGACTCCCTTCAACCTCTGTCTCTTCGCCGCACTGTTGCATCTTTATCTCTTTTCTATCGCTACTTTAATGGTCACTGCTCCTCTGAACTGTCTGCTTGCATTCCTCCACCTCTACGACGGGCACATAGCACCCGTCTAGCAGCAAACTCTCATCCCTTTTCTGTCCAACTCTCTAATGCAAGAGTTAACCGTTACTCCCAGTCTTTTATTTATGCAACAGGTCAGCTCTGGAACTGTCTCCCTCTGTCTGTATTTCCTGCTGCCTATGATCTCCAGTCTTTCAAACGCAGTGTGTCCAGGCATCTCAAAATGATCGGATCTTGAATTTGGCTCTATATTGTATTTTGTTTTTCTCTTGGAGGGAACTGTTACTGCGGGCTCATGGCCTTTGGTTCCTTCTTCCTTGCATTAAAAAAAAAAAAAAGAAAAAAAAAAATAGTCATTTTTGAGGAGTTATTAATTTACCACTTTGTGTTGGGAACGAGGACATGTTGCCTCTCCACACCACCCTGTAAACAAACACCACCACCGCCATCCAAGCATGGAGAACTCCAACAGTGTAACAACCAAACGTTCCAGAAAGCAAAATTGGACCCCGATGCCACATATAAGCTGGCACAGTTGTATCTTGAGAACATACACATGCTGAAGGGGGTTAAAGCCTTGTTTCTTGCCGTTGGTCTTGTTAAGGTCTCCCACACCAAATCGGTTACAAAAATTATGCCTGCACGGTCCAAACAATATCTCTTGACCAGTTCTGCATCACTTAGCTCGTTAAGCACATCTTTCCTTTCATGAAAACGTCTTGGTTGGCGCTGGCGAATTTGTTGTTGTTGTGGTGCGGCGGCCATCTTTACTGTTATGATCGAGTCGTAAGCCGCGTCCGAAGCGCTATAACCACTCGGGAGGGGCCTTAAGCTATGACTCAGTTTAAGTCGAACATAAGGACTTATGACTCGCTCCTATGAATTTAGGACAGACTTTCGCCTTATGACTCGGTCTTAGTGTTTTATAAGTACGGGCCCTGGTTCTGGACCTCACCTCAAGCCGATCCCCATCTTCCGCGTCACCTGAGTTTCCACTGCTGAACTCAGCCACTCCATCACTATCTTCCTCGCCTTAGCCTCGATCTCTGGCACCACTTCGGCCACTGTCTCTGTTTCCCTCGCCACCATGTGAGCCACTGCATCTATCTCTTTGCCTCACCACCTCAAACAGTCATCACAGCTGTCTCCCTTGCCACCTTGTCTGCCATCGCATTGCATCCCATCGCCACGTAGTGAGTCTTCGCATCGCACCCCATTGCCACCCCCAGAGCCATTGCATCAGTCTCCCACTACCATCATCCCACCTTGCCAGGCTTCCTTCCCCTCTGACCCTCCCCTGGAGATGGGGTTTGAAGGCTTTGAGGAGGAGGAGTGAGTGCTAAGGAGCACCACATGTACCCTAGCCTTGGGGGAGATAGCAAGGATGACGACCAGGACCAGACATGGACTCACAAGACGTAAGTGATGATAGGTATATGATATTTTTTAATTTTTTATGATTTTCAGATTTTATTTGTTGGTTTTAGTGAGTTACTAACAGGTTTCAGACTTAGGTTAGCTTGCTTTACAGCGTTAGGCCATTTAGATTGCCTATATACCTTATTTTTGGACTCATTTTGGTGGGTTTAGGACTTGGTTGCGGGGAATCCCAAGGCTCAAAAATGCATCCCTATACATTACATGTTAAATCAGCCCCGATATGTGATACCCCACTTAGCGTTGGGTTTTTTCTTAATGCATCACATTGTTAAACCCAGGTTGACCTGTAATATTATGCAGACTTGTGAATTACTAACTTGTTTTATGTTTCATGCACAGTATTACATCTTTTTGTTGAAAGGAAAAATACAGTTTAGTACAACAGACTGTTAATTTGCACTGCTATTGTGTCTGCAAATTTTACTGCACAACTTGAAATGTGGAGATCACATCATTGAAGCTCATGATATATTGTAATGGTGAAATCCCCCAATTTTTGTAGAGTACCTCCTTTGGTTCTCATGAAAAATTTGTATCCCCACCTGATCATATGTGACATTAATTGCAGTACACATACAACCTCTCGGAACATCACTGTGCATAAAGAAGACTTAATTAGAGTGTACATATGGTTAATTAGTGGTGATCACTTTCCGTGACAGAACGGAGCAGTGTTTGGGAGTCAGGGAATGGGTATCTTTAGATGATGACTTCTGTAGGGTAAAATTGGGCAATTTTGCTGTGTACGGTGGTTTTTGCTAAATACAAACTGCCACATATGGGATACAGTAATCCCTGTACTATCCCCAGACGCCCACTTTCCAGACACCCCACTTACCGGACATTATGGGCCTGGACCTTCGGAATCCAAAAATGGCCAAAAAAAGAAAAACATCCCCCCAAAATCCGAATTTTTTCCCACCCGTAATTTGAAATTGCCACTCGGCGCCGAACAGCTGTTTGCACCATGGCTCCTTCACCCCTTCTTTCCTCCCCTCTCCCCCCTCCCCTCTCAGGGTTGCCATTTGGTATTTTTCACTACCAAATGTGGGCCAATTTGGTATTGAAGAATTTGTTTGGTAATGAATCAGAATAATGCATTACCAAATGGATTTTTCACACGTATGAGGATACACAGGATGGAGATGGTGGATTGTCTGCTCTCTCTGATTAATCTGCTAGCCTACATAGCATGAAAATAATCAACATGCTGTTAGTTATAAGGAGAGTGATTAATATTCCATCCATCCATCCATCCATCCATCATTCAGTCCTATGTTGCCCCATGAGGAGCGTAGGAGCCCGGGGTTAGGCAGTTGGTCCTGACATTTAAGATGAGAGTGACCAGCCTCACTCATCCCTGAGTGGCATTACGTGAGCAATAAACCCCATCCATCCCTTGGATATAAACCTTCACTGGCTGAATCCGATTGGAGCACAATAATTACCCACTAAACCACCAGGCGCCAAAATCTGGTTATATGGTTACCACCCAGCATAGTAAATTGTTTCCCGGTGTACAGGAAATCATTTGGCTTGTCACTCAGTGTAGAGTCACCCACAGGCAGAAGGAAGAGGAAAGAATGAAGGAATGAAAGACAGAAGTGGGAGTGTAAAGTCATCCGTAGGCAGAAGGACGAGGAAAGAATGAAGGAAAGAAAGATAGAAGAAGATGGAAGGAAAGAAGGATGGAGGAGAAGACAGGGCAGACACCCGAGAGCAACACTACGTTGAGTGAGTGGATGGTGAGCGCCCCCACCTACCACAACACTTTTATATATAATTAGTGAAGAATAAATGCTTGCTTTATGAATTTGGTAATGAAAAGCTAAATTTGGTAATGAAAATTGAGGAGTTTGGTAATGTGGCTGAGTTTCAACCTTGCAACCCTGCTCCTCCCTCACCACCAGTTACCGCCTAACTGTCATCACAAGTGGATGCTTATCACAATGGATGCCACACATGCTTGTTTTTGTAAATAAACAGTGAATAAACTGCAATACCTCGCCACTAGACCACATGGGAATTTACAGTGTTGTGCAGTGTTAAAATTTTAGAATTTAGAGTGCAAAGGATCAGCTGTGGAGTGCAAACTGGTGGTTGAAACTGGCGTGGTGCAATTAAGAGCAGAATGTGCAGTGTTAAACAATTATAACTCACAGTGCAAAGAATTACTGTAAGTGCAGCACAACACTGGATTACTGTACGTACTTCGAGAGCATTTTCACCACTGCCAAAGCCTTAGAGAAGGTGGCCACAGACGTGCTATAAGTACCCTGTACACTGCTGTTTTCCATAACCACTTCTAATTCTTCATTCTCTGGTTCCTTTTCATTTATTTCATGCTTTATGTCCATTATTGGTTTGAATAGGGTCTGAAATAGGTTTAAATAGGTGCTTTGCATGTCTGGTAGGAAGTTATTTAGGTGGCTTTTAAAGTTAGGCTGGGTTAGAGTCCTCAAGTACTAGTCCAGCAGGCTGGGACCCACTATCTGGACGGGACCACTTTCTGGACATGCCTATGGCTCTGTCACGTCGGATAGTGGAGGGATTACTGTATATTTCAAGAGCAAGAGTTTACACACCCGATGATGTAAGTCTCGTCCAGGTTGACCGAGTAGTTCACACACAGCAGCGCGGCAAAGAAAATAATAGTTACCCTTCCCAGTCTGGCGAGAGGAGGTACCTCGCAGAAAGTGACCTCATTACAGTGATTCACCTGTTATGGAAACTGTAATATGACTATATATCTGTAACATAAAGGTATCTATCTATTTATCTATTGCCAGACGTCACAGTCCCGTAAGGGGTGGCCATTTGACTTCGAGTTATTTGTTTTACGGGAAGGGGCACTAACCCTCCACCATTCCGCTTGTTGACACGTAGGGAGCACGTATGGTTTGGTCATATGGTTACCACCCAGTGGTGTAAATGGTTTCTTGGCATACAGGAAACCATTTGCATGTCACTCAATGTAAAGCCACCTGTAAAGGAAAGAAAAGCAATAAGAAGTGACAGGAAAGATGGGAGAAATAGGAAGAGAGGAGGGCAGGCACAGAAAAAGAATAATAAAGGGTAAGGAAGAAGTAGGCAGCACAACATCAAGTGAGTGGGTGATGGTCGCTGCCACCTGCCACTACATAAAGATATAACATGGCTTTATGTGTGCAAAAATGTTTCTCCTACCATAGGAAAATAAATAATTACGACATTAAAGGAGTAAAAAGCTTTGGCATAGAGATGTAACCCACAGAAATATATGGTAATGCACGGTAAATTTCCAATAACATACATTACTTTGGGCTAATAACATACACACATATTACCACACATACACTAGGTATTGCTACAATAAAAAAGCAAAGTCTTATTTTAGGTTATAAAGTGTAATAAAGCCGAGAAAAGACTCCTTATTTGATGCATCACGCGAGAGTGTAGGGTTGTAGCAGAGAAGGAAGGTGGAGGGAGGGTGGGGAATTTCCAGAGGGAGGAAGTGAAGAGTGTGGAAACATCACTTATTCAAGTAGGAAAGAGAAGTGGTGAGGGATACGTCTCTTGGCAGCCATGTCAGGGGAGTCAGGTGAGTGGAGGGGGGGGGCAGGAGGGGAGTCACTGCTACGGCCAAACCTCACCTCTATGCTGTAGTGGCAGCAGGAAGGGTAGAAAGATTGGGATATGTCACATAAGGCATCAACTGAGGGGGTAGGTAGAGGGAGAGAGATGGCAGAGGGGGGGCTAACCCCCCCACTCTGTTGGCGGGCTGGAGCCCTCCTCCCTCCCTCTCAACTCGTAGCTGGTGTGGTCTTGGAGCAGGTTACATCAAGTTAGAAGCGGGAAACTTTGAATGCAGTTTTGTATTGCAATTGATCTATCGCGCTTTTTAGGCCAGGGTGTCAGAGTAATGTAAACCCCCATAGGGCTGTTTAGGGTGTTAGGGGTTAAGCTGGGGTATTGCATCTAGAGGTTTTGTATATCGCGATATTACTGTATACGGTATATATACAGTATATATATATAGTGAGAGAGAGAATTTGACCTAAAAAATTTAAGTTTCTTAATGCGTTTACACTTTTTGCGTGGCCTTGAAGTCGAGGTGGAGGACAGAGCAAATTTTGGAGGCCGAGGTCAAGGCCATGACGCAGAGACCAGTTCCTTAGCCCCGTGCCTGATGTGTACTATGGCAACCCTATACGTGGATTCTGTATTAAGAAACATAATTTTTGTATACGTGTGTGTATTGTAAGTATATTTGACAATTGGATTTTAAAAAATAGATTAACTTATTCTGTGTTATATAAAATGCCTTAAAAAGGAATGGGGTTGATGAACTAGGAATCCTTAGGAATCCTACTACCCAGGAATGATCTGGGGAAAAAAAAAAAAAATGATGCAGAAGTTTCACAGCTGGGCTCCATGCCTGCTTGGGAGCCTAATTAAACTGGGCAAGCTTGTATGGCTGTGTGTAACGAGCAGTGTGAATGAAAATTATAAGAGAATAAATAAGAGGAAGTATTCATGAGAGGAAGAAATTGTCAGTAAGTGAATGATGGGAAAGCTATGATATGCACAGTGTCAGGTTCGTGTACTCATGGATGAGTTGGACAGTAGAGGAGTTTGTTGAATGATGAATTAAGAAGATGATTAATGATTATAATTGAACCTGTCACATATGCTCCTTCTGATGACAGAGGTATTGAAGGAAAGAACAGTTGCAGCCTTAGTGTAAAATAATTTCAGAGTTATACTGTACCTGAATAAAAATTTGTGTTTATCATTTTTCAGCATGATGCAATGGAGTGAAGTGTGCCAGGTGGCAGGTGTGGCATTGCGTGAGGTAGTGACAGCAGCACAGCAAGGAGCACTTTCACTGCAGCATGTGCGAGAACTCTTAGACCGCCTCCGATACCACCTCTGCTTCCTCCCCATATGTGTTGCCACTTGGCTCTGCTCTCATGTCCAGGTCGGTCTGGTCTGGGATGATAGTCTTATTGAATTGATTTTTGCATGACATGCAAGAGCTATTACAAGTTTCAGATACAGTTTACTGTAGTCAGACATCAGCTTTCATGAAGTGTTCCATTTGAAGATTTAAATATTTGTGGCGTTATCAAAAGTTCCACAAATAACAATTGTAGGAGGATCTGAGAATTACAAAGAATTAATGATGTGACACATTTCCCTATTTCACTTTGCATGCTATTGACAATTAATTTATTTCTTGTTATTAATAACATGATAGGTGGGGGCACTCATCATCCACTTACTCGATGTAGTGCTGCTCTCGGGTGACTGCCCTTTCCTCTTTTCCTTCCTTCCTTCCTTCCCCTTCTGTCTTTATTTCCTTCATTCTATCCTCCTCCTTCTGCCTATGGGTGACTTTACACTTCCTCCTTTGTCTTGCTAAATTCCTCCTCTTTCTGCCTATAGGTGACTGTACACTGAGTGACAAGCCAAATGGTTTCCTGTACAGCAGGAAACCATTTACTATGCTGGGTGGTAACTGTATAACCAAATTATGGTGCCTGGTGGTTTAGTGGGCTACTAAGGCCCACAAAACCAGCATGCTTGTTTACGTCCACAGGCTTTGGTTGTATTAGGTTTTCCTACTACCTCCGCTGATTCTTTTAGCACTTTTGTTAGTTTGTCATTCAGCTCATCAATGTCACATTCAGCATTACTGAAAGCCTGAAATCTGTTCCTTATTTCCAACTGAAAAGCTGCTTTGTTTTTGCTGACTTTTATTGGGCATATCTTTTTGTCTTTAATCATCTTCTTTCTTTCACTTTTGAAATTAAATCTTGCTGTGCAACCCACCATTCTATGGTCACTTCCAATATTTACTTTGTTGATAACTGTGACATTTGTGATTGTGTTATTCTTATTTGCTATAATGAAGTCAATTTCATTCTTGGTTTCTCCATTTGGGCTTCTCCAAGTCCACTTTCTCCCTATTCTTTTGTGAAAGAATATACACACACACACACACACACACTCAACCCCCTGCTATCACGCTTTCAGCTATCGCGGTTATCTGCTATCGCGCTCACATCAAATGCGCAACCATACATGCTGTCATGCACCCCAAGACAGCTATCACGCGTCGAGTTTGAAGACAGGCTAAGCGAAACTTATTCACACGGCCCTTCATACGAGGTTTGCCAAGGATACGATGGTTAATCAGAACGATAACGTGGTAAAATTGCTGATGATACCACAGGCATTTGGAATGCATCTGAATGGAATCCTGCCGAGGATACGACGGGCAAAACAGTGTGACCAAAATCCAGGCGACTCGACAGAATATATTGTACTACAGCATTGAAATTTAGCCTAGCACTGAATACTTATTAATACTGTATTTTAGAATAAATATCAATAATTTTGAAACCCTTATAAAGAGGTACTATTTCCTATGCAGAGAAAACTGTGATGTCGATAAAGTAATCACTTGTTTACAACTGAGACGGGCCTCTGGCAACATTGTGAGGAACGTGTGTGATAGCGTCCAAGTTTTGTTCCACTTAAATGTTCCTCAGCCATTCCTGATATAAGGTACCATGTGATACCCCCTTTAGCTGTGGACACTAAAGAAATGGAGACAGCCAAAGAGATCTGGCGGCAACTAAGCCACTCCCAAGCCTCGGAACCCATCAAACCACCCAAGCCGTAATCCTTATAAAAGTTTGATGGCCTTTTATGTTGTTTATTTATTCATTATACTGTTATTATTAATGTAATAATGCTTTATTTCATGTTAGAGGAGAGATTGGCAGGAAATCGTAGGCATAAAGTGGTTAAAAGTTAGAAAAATGGGCCACTGAAAAACCAATTAGAAATTTTCCCATTGATTGTTCAGTTCAGCTATCACGCATTCAGCTATCACGCGCGTTTCCTGTGACCAATTAGGCGCGATAGCAGGGGGTTGAGTGTACCTCTTTAATTTCCTCTTTCCAGGGCATCACCCTTCCCTTTATACACATTTACAATTATACTCCAGCCAATCATATGGGACAACACACTCAAAAATAATCATATTTATCAGGTCAGTGACTAACCTCACCCCTATATCTCCTAAGGGCTTCAACATTTCGGCAGTCAACCCAGACACACCTGCTGCCTTCCCCACCATCATCCTGCTATTTCCTTACTCACAGTAGCAGCATTATTCATAGGCCAAGGATCTAACACTGGATCTGCTGGCTCAAACCTTCCCTGTCCCAGTCAAACTCCCCATTCAAGAACCGGCTATAATGCTCTCTCCATGCATCTTTAATATCCTCACTGTTCACCACTACCCTTCCTTCATCATTCTTCACACACTGCTCACCAATAATATCCCGATTATCCCTCTCCATCTGATTTGCCACCTTAAATGTCATATTTTTCCTTTCTCCATGATTTAGGTTATCAAGTAAAGTCTCTGTGACTGACTTCGCCCTGTATACCTCTCTTCTAGCCCTACGCTTGGCAGTCAAGTATTCCTCCTTGCTGCCACCCTTCTTCCATTCCAGGAAAAACCTTCTTTTCTCCTTAACTGCAGCTTCTACACCCTCATCCCACCACCAGGTTACTTTATATTTTGATGGTCCTCTTGTCCAACCGCATGTTACCTTAGTAACTGTCAAGAGATTGTTCTTGAGGGCTCTGTACTGTTCATTAATGCCTCTGTCTACAGCTCCCTGTTCAGCCACCACTCTCCTCATCTCGCTGTAGAAGGCATCCCTTACTACTGTAGTTGGTTTTTCAGCTTCCATATTTTCCTCCTAGGTACATAAGTCCTCTTTTTCATCACTCATTCTTTAAGCACCATATCACAAATCAATAGTTTCTTCTGCTGGACACACTCCTCACTTCCTATAACTTTAACATCCCTCACTAATCTCCTATCAGCCCACCTAACCAGAAAATAATCTATCTGACTGCTGTTTCCCCCAGACTCATACGTAATTAACCTACTCTCTCTTTTCCTAAAATATGTGTTGCACACAATCATGTCCGTTGCCTCCCCAAACTTGAGTATCCTTTCCCCTTCCGCATTCCTTATACCATACGCACATCCCCCTTGCACTCCTTCATAACCTTGTGCTGCTTCACCTACATGACCATTTAAATCCCCTCCCAAAACCACTATCTCATGATTCTGCATACCACCTACTACACGTATTAAATCATCCCAAAATCTATCTTTCTCTGCTTCATCCAATCCTGCCTGTGGAGCAGATGCCGATATAATTGCAGCTATCTTTCTACTGGATAGAATTTTCACTACCAATATCCTTTTGCTTACTCTCATAACATTCATAATATATTCCACCTATTTCTCCGCAATCAGTGACATCCGCAGCAGGGCCCGACAGCAATGAATGAGTAAATGGGGAGTGTGTCGTCCTGTCTCGGCTACCTCCCTTTCCTTGGGGGAAGCAGCCTAGGTATATAGATAGATAGATTTCTCCGCAACCATCACACCAACACACCCATATCCGTCTGTCCCCTCCTGCCAAAACAACATATAGTAACAGTCCTTCCCAACAATCTTTCTGGCTGATCCACCCTGTACCAGACTTCCTGCAAACACGCCACATCCACTCACGTCCTACTGAATGCCTCAACGACTTCCCCTGCTCTTCCCCTCAAACTTCCCACATTCCATGAACCCACCCTCATCCCCCTGGTTGATTTACTGTCCTCAGGCTTGCTTTGAAACTTATTCTTGTGTTTTGTCATAGTCAGTATTAAGAAAGGGGGATAGACATACCCCATAACTAAATTACCTGGATATCATCTGGTGGTAGCGAGAATAAATAGAAATGACAACCATGGGCAGAATGGGTTATTTTCCATGTGTTGACGATGATGATAATGTAATTACATAACTGGATGTGGGTGCCTGTGGCTGGTGTTGATGACACTGTTATACAGTAAACTTTTTACTGCATGTTAGTAAACTTTTTACAGTTTTTTTTTTTTTTGGTCTATTTTTTACGGCTTTTATGTAAGTAGATTAGGTTAGCATAGATATGGCTAGGTTGGGTTAGGTTAGATATGGTTATGTTGTTAGGTTAGGTTAGCTTGGGTTAGGTAAGATTATATTACCAGCATGTTAAGTTAGATTACCTTAGATTTACCAGTAGTAATGTTCAGTTAGTGAAGGTTAGGTCAAGTTAGGTTAGGTTAGTAAGAATGAAATGACTTAGGATGGATTAACCTTCAGGGTGAATTGATGAGAAAACCCTCTAATCTGACGCCTCTCCCCAGGTACTGCACCCATGTTGTGACAGATGAAATTAATGAAGTGGCAGCAGAATTGCTCAAAGCTGTGGTTCTGTTCCAGAGGCGACTGTATGCACGGGACCCTGCCAAGCGTGCCATCAAGTCAGTTGATAATTTTTTTTGTTGCTGTTGTAGCACAGGTAGTAGTAGTAGTAGTAGTAACTGTGACCCCAGGCCTATGTAAACAAGAAGCCAGTGGACTATAGGCTGAAGCTGACATTTTTCTGCAGTCCACCATTTTTCAATTGGGGGATGGGAAGGAAATTGATGGTTGTTTGTAAAACCAGGCAGTGGAACCACCGAGTTATATAGGCTCCGGACTACTGGCACATGAAGGCGTTCTTTGCCAGCACCTGCTTCAAGTGAAACCGCCCTAAGTGAGACATATTTCTGGTTTGTGACTGAGTGGTTAAAGCTTAAAAACATTCATTTCTAACTTGCGAGCAACTTTATAATGAATCATAAGTAACTTTAAGTGAATATCGTCATCATCATCATCATCATCATCATTATCTAATCCTGTGTTGCCCCATGAGGAGTGTAGGAACCCAGGGCTAGGCAAGTTGGTCCAGACATTTAAGATGAGAGTGACCAGCCTCACTCATCCCTGAGTGGCATTACATGAGCAATAAACCCCAACCACCCCTTGGATATAAACCTACATTGGCTTAATCTGGCAGGAGTGCCTCAGTTACCCACTAAACCACCAGGTGCCATAGTTTGGTTATGTGGTTATCACCCAGCATAGTAAATGGTTTCCTGATGTACAGGAGACCATTTGCCATGTCAGTCAGTGGAGAGTCACCTGTAGACAGAAGGAAGAAGAAAGAAAGAAGGAAAGAAAGAAGAGGAAGGAAGGAAAGAAGAAAGGAAGAGAGGAGAGGACAGTCACCTGAGAGCAGCACTACGTCGAGTGAGTGGATGGTGAGCGCCCCCACCTACCACTAATAGATGTTAATTCATCAGCAGCAGAATAATGAAACAGCTTTTAAAGTGAAACAGCTCTAACCTATTAAAGTAGAGTGATATTTTCTATTTTATTCTCTCATGATACAGTTTTATTCAGCATAAGAGAGACTTTGAAGTAGAGAGGTTAGAAATACCCTCCATCAACCCCATCACCATAGAAAGTCTTCCAAAGGAAAATGAAATAATCTGGTAGTTATGAAAATACAGTTGATTAATACATCGTTGGATTCATGCTATTAATTTAGGCCAAATTGTAACTCCCTTTTTTTGACAGGCAGAGGTTTGTGTGTGGGCTGAAGCAGACAACCAAGTTAATGGGCAAGATGTCATGCATCATTATGGCACCAAATATACAGAAGTGCTATGAACCAGGTAACAACATATTTGCATGTTTGTTTTAACCCGGCTCAGATCCTAACCTCTTTCAGCTCAGTTGATGGCCAAATGTAGTTGGATGAGAGTCAGTTTGACAAGCAACCAAGGAGATTCCTACCTCATAATGAAGGCTTACAGAATTTCATATGCCCTTGACTTGGTATTCAAGGTGTGGAAGTGGCCCAGCTTTGTCAGCTGAAAATTAACCAACAATAGTGTGTCAGCTGTTATTATATTACTGTATCCCTTTTCTATGTGCTTAATTGAGTGAAGTAAGCGGTGATTGATTATTTGTTATTTCATGTCATTGTTTGGTCCAATAAATTTTGGGTTAAGAGTGAATGCGTGAGAATGTTGTACAGTATGGTACAGTACAGTACAGGTACTGTAGGTAGTGTTATAAACAGTAATGTAGTAGTAACCACAACCCTAGGCTTATCTGAATGTGAACCCAGTGGATTACAGGCCAGAGATGCCATCTTCTTGTAGCTCACCATTCTCCTTTTAGAGGAGAGGGAGGGAGTTGAGGGAAGTATGTATAACTGGGCAGGGGAGTAGCTCGGTTATATCAGTGCATCCAAATGTAGGTGTCCTTTTCTAGCTCCATCGTTTTGTTTAATTTTTGAAGGCTCTGTGCATCGGTCTTGGTCACCTAATGGCAGCTCTCCATGCTGCTCGATCTGTGGCAGCTTCCCTATTCAGTCCCTCATCCCTGAGGTCACACTGAATGACATCGTCCCAGGTGTTTTTCAGTCTACCTCTCGCAACCCTACCCCTAACATTAACACTTCTCACTTTCAGCACCCATTTATCATCATTCATCCCCTCCACATGCCCAAACTATCTTAGTCTGCCTCTCCTCATCACAGCACCAATACAGTCCAGTCCCAACCTACTCCTCAACTCTTCCATCATAAACCTAGCTCCCCCAGGCCCCACACTCGGGGATGCACTGCACATCCACCTAATCATTGTCATTTCTGTACATTTGAGCTTGTGAATATCCTCTTCCTTTACTGCCAGGTCTCACTACCATACAGCATTACACTCCTAACAAAAGCTGTATACAGAGATCCTTTACCACAGAGGGAGAACCCTCTCAATGTCAGGAGAGGCAACAGCTCCCTGAACTTCTTCCAACCACTCCTTGCTCTAGCCACAGAGCTAGCTCCAGCCCTGCCACAAGCACATAACATGTCTCCCAAATAACAAAACTCTTCCACACACTCAAGAGATCCACCAGCAAGTTCAATCCTTTCACGCCTGTCAATCTCCACCTGCTCTCTCTGACACACCGCACACATGAAATCAGCGTTATCTCGCAGTCTACCTCTAATGCCACTACATCTCTTATGCACCCAATTATTACAGACACTGCACAAGATGGAATTACTTCCTATGCCCTTGTGGCAAATCACACATAGCCATTCTCCTTCTTCTTTGACAGTACTGCCCCTAGCCCTGGATACCATCACTTTTGTTTTTTCTTCATTTACTCCTAAGCCCTTGTGCCCCATGCCATCTCTCCACTTCCTAAATAATGTAAAATGTACCCAATACAGTACTGGTATTTGTCCCTCAGCATCGTTTTAAGTGTGTTTAATGATGGAAAGGGTCGATTGTAGCCAACCCGTTTTTAAAAAATAATTTCTGACATTTGATTAAAGTAAAACCTGTATGGTCTCTGTGTATTTTTACTGACTGCACTCTGTTGTGTGTAGCCTTTGGTAATCTATACATTTCAGTTCAGTTCCCTGTACAGCATCCCTTCACATACACTGTACCATTCACCTCATATGCTTTATACCTCGCTCTTATTTACCTATATTTTTCTGTTATACTCATGGATCAATTTTCTCTCAGTCATCCATTCCCCTGATTTAGTTGTCCCCACTGCCATCATTACAGATTTGTCTTACTCCTCACATTTAGGTACTTGTTGAAATGTTCTCTCCATCTCTGAAGTATTCTGCAGTACAGTTTTCTGCAGATATACAGTACAGTACTTTGTAAGGGCTAAGTAGCAGGGATAAGAAGCTTGGAGATGTAACAGTCACAGCCATTCCTTTTAGATAGGTTCCCAAGAGGACATATGGTGTTATAGATGAAGCTAATAATACTGACTGTACACATGGTAAAAAAAAAGGATCCCTCAGATTATATACAAAACAGTATGACACCACAAGTGATGGATATTACAAAATGCCCATTATTCCCAGCCCACATTACTAGTCCTACTTCTTAATGATGCAGTGAATGATGTGCTAGTGACATTCTTTTATCTTTTCCCTACTGAATATTATTTGTATAGGCACAATCACATGAAAATACAGTAAAAGTCCATTAATCCGAACGCTGATTATCCGAAAATCCCAATAATACGAATTTTTGAAGAAGGCCGACAAAAATTCTATCTATCTATCTATTGCCAGACGCCTCAATCCCTTTTGGGGTGGCCACAAACAAATCGCCTCCAAGTCGCCCTGTCCCCCGCCATTTCACTGCCCTGCTCCCAACTCACACCCCCCTCTCTCATATACCTCTCCACCCCATCCCTCCATCTCATCCTCGGCCTCCCCCTCCCTCTTCCCCCGTCCACCTCACTCACATACACTCTCTTCGTCAGTCTTTCACCCTCCATTCTAAAAGTAAAAAAAAATAAAAATAAAAATAAAATTAAAAAATTCAAACTAGGCGCCAAATGCGCCAAAGTGCCGAATGGTGTGGTAATGGAAGTTTCATGGAAGGAAGCTTCTGTGTACTTTGATAAACTGGTGCATTTTGTTTAACAAAATAATCATTACAATGGGGCTGAGGTGATCAATTTCCATATCTTGCGAAACGAGTTCTACAAGAAACAAGTGGAGGCTGTCAGGCAGGCTGATATGCATGACTGGCTGAAGTGTATGAGCTACCTGGCAGGTAAATCCACTGATGGTTTTGGGACAGTTCGCCGTCACAACAATAACAAGACAGTTCACTGTCAGGACAATTCGCACCCTGGACAGTTCCCTGTCATTCTGTAAATATACTTATTATTGATTAATTGGTACTTTAATAACTAAACTAATTTTCAGGGGTATCAATCAAAGTCTGTGTTCATTCAATAGTGTAGGCTTTGGATGTCATTTATAAGTTGCACTTTTAGATTAACTTGTTTCTACCTCACTGTAGTTGACTTTGAATTATATTCTAGCGTCGCCTATAGCTGTCTTCATTAATTTCCTTTGGTACTACAACTCCATATTGTATTATGAATGAATGAAAAGTGATCCATTCAGTAAAATTTCAGTTTAAACATGAAATTAAGTGTCTTAGGGGTCCCACCCAAAAATCCGAAAAATCTGATAATCCGAATGATTCTCGGTCCACTGCCATTGGGATTGATGGACTTTTATTGTACAGCTTATTAATTTTAGACATCTCAAACTTTAATAATTATTTTGGGTATCAGTGTCCCCATCCTGCACAGTAATTTATCATGTATGCCATCTCTGTACTGACCCTTTTCCTAGTCTGAAGTGCTGCTTTATACCTGGTACTCATTTTGTCTTAACTTGGCCCAGAGTTTTGTCATTTCTAGCTCAGTGGCTGAAAAAGACAATGCCCTGTACTCTGGCTGTATATTCTCTTCATAGCACCTCTTCTTGACTACTATTTTTTTTTTTTTTACTATAACCTGACATAAAATTGCCATCTCTCTATCTGTCTATTGCCAGATGCCTCAATCCCGTTTGGGGTGGCCACAAACAAATCGCCTCCAAGTCACCCTGTCCCCCGCCATTTCACTGCCCTGCTCCCAACTCACACCCCCCTCTCTCATATACCTCTCCACCCCATCCCTCCATCTCATCCTCGGCCTCCCCCTCCCTCTTCCCCCCTCCACCTCACTCACATACACTCTGTTCGTCAGTCTTTCACCCTCCATCCTCTCTAAAAAAAAAAAATCCTGTGGAGGGAATATAGAGCCATAGCATTGCCTTTTTCTGTCACTGGACTATGTGAAATAAGTGGCAACAGGAAAAAAAACATCTGGCCCTTGTTAATGTCAAAGAAGCCTAGTATAACCTTCTAGTGTTTATCTTTTGCAACACCTCAGCATTCAAGATGAAGAGCTGACAGTTTTAGGCCAAGCAGAAGCAAGAGTAATATAAGGCACTCTTCCCCTGCAGGAGGTCTAGATGATGCTGTGGAAAAGACACTACAACAAGCAAAACTGCAAGAGGTGCCGGTTGTATTTGCACTGTCGCTGAAGAAACTGGGAGGCCTTACCCACATCAAGCAAAACATTTCCTGTGTTGGCATCATTAATTATCAGGGAGCTCAGGTGCAGTCACTTATGTTTGAATTCATGTGATGTTTGTGCTGGTTTTGTTGGTTATTTTGTGGAAGTAGTGTGTGGTGAGTAAGGATGGAAGCAGTATGATGAGTAAGGATGGAGGCTGTGTGATGAGTAGTATGGAAGCAATGTGATGAGTAACGATGGAAGCAGTTTGACGAGTAAGGATGGAAGTTTAATAGAGTGCAGGAAAAAAAAAATGGTACAATGAGATACACACACACACACACACACACACACACACACACACACACACACACACACACACACAACCCTAGGCTCAGTAGGTTAAGGCAAGGATAATTTTTTTTTTTTTTTAAATGGTAACGACCTAAAATTGCCATCTTGTCATTGTGACTGCTAGGCTGTAACAGTAGATGAACACTAGAATATGGTACTTGTTGCAAAGAAGTGTGTGGAAAGTACAGTACTGTGTGTTGAGCTGTAGCATCGTCTTTTTCTGCCATTCAGCCACCTGTAGTAATCTGCAAAAGGACAAACATCTGGGCCAGGCTGAGGTAAAAAAGGTATTGCTCCATGTCTGCAGGTAGCATTATGTAAGCAGGTGGTGAATCAGTAGAGAGGTGATCCACTATCCCAATGGACACAGATTTGAATCCCGGCTGGGGCATGGAATGGTTTAAGGGATTTGAATTTGACATGCCATAAAAACACCCCCACTAATACCATTACACCAGTCCTGTATGAGACACCCCTAGTATGTATTCAGTATGGGTGGCAGGTGTTAGTGCTGAAGTGGTGACATGTGGAGGTCTATGGTTTGTAGAACTGCTGGGCCTCAGGGAAAGGACTGTTAAGCATATGTCCAGAGTCAGATACATTAAAGGAAAAAAGTATGAAGTAAAATGATGGTTTTGCATTTAAGCCATAATTGTCAGAGTAACATTTCACTATAGTCCTATTGCCTTACCTTGGCCCAGGTTTTTGATCCTTTTGCTGCCTATTTCACGTATCAGTGGCAGAATGAGACAGTACTTTGGCTCAACATGATTTCCATAGTACTTCATTTCTAGCATTATATTCTAGTGCTATTCTCATGTTACAACTCAGCAGTGAAGGTGGAGAGATGTCAGTTTTATACCAAGTTACAGTAGAAAGGGTAAAGTAGGGTGATGATGATGATGATGATGATGATTGATGATGGTGATACTATACTTAGATCCTACCTCAACCTTGCTGTATGTGGGAATAAGGGTCTGGATGGTGATGATGATGTTGATGATAATGATGATTATGATGATTATTATTATTGTTATGACAATGATGATAGTGATGACAGCAATATGAGATTGATAATGCTGTAGTGGCTGATGATGATGATTTGGATTGGCTTATTTTCAGGACTCCTTCCACAAGTTGATGGCTCTGATACCAGCTGCAAAGGAGAAGTACCAGGCTTTGGTCAGGAGTCGCCAGCAGGCCATCCTTCCCCTATCCACACCTCCTCCCCCTTCGTCACTTCCTGACCTCACCCCTTCCCCCTCCTCGTCACCTTCCCCATCCTCCACACCCCCTCACATCACCCCTCCTGCTTTCTCACTCCCTGAACCCACCCTTTCCCCCTCCACCACACTGCCTAACCCCTATCCTCCTCCCTCCTCCATCCCTCCCACCACCGCTAACTCAACACACATCATTCCTATATCCTCTACAAAGGAATCCACTAATTGATATTCGAGTTCAGTTTATATTTGTGCACTGTTTTCTCTATTGTAAGGTTTGCTTGTGATTGTTTGTAAAGCATGGGAGTGTTGAAATGCCGTCCATCGAAATATAAATTGCTGTATATAATCTTTGTACTCTAACTTGGTCCAGATTTTCATTCTTTTGCAGCTTATTTTACATAGCTCAGTGGCAGAAAAAGACAATACTTCAGCTCTTCATCCTTTCCATGTAGCATTTCTTCATGACTAGCATCATATTCTAATGCTAATGTATTGTAAATCAGCATTCATGATGGAGAGATGGCAATTTTATGCCAGGTTAGTGTAAAAAGAGTATAATGACGGGTGATGGAGTTAGAGTGATGTAATAATTAGAAGCAGTTGTAACCTCAGGATTATCTGACTGTGAACCCAGTGGACTGCAGGCTGAAGTTGCCACTCTCCTGCAGCCCATCATCCTCCATTTGAGGGGTAGGGAGGGCATTGAGGATGTTTGTATAACCAGGTAGCTTCACCACCTAGCTACATCAGTGCCACCACATGAAGGCATCCCTTTTCAGGATGAAAATGTTGTAATGCCGTCAATCCAAATATGAATGATAATTACGGATGTTAGGGTTCGAATGAAGGACTGTGGGGCAGGTGTGGAAGGGTTTAAGTCATGGCTGAGTGTAATTTGTACTGGATTATTGGTTGTTATTCAGACCTCCCACCAAATGGTGCTTTCCAAGGAGGAAAATTACTATACTCTTTTGACTTTAACTTGGCCCAGATTATTGTCCTTTTGCTGTTTATTTCACATAGCGCGTTGATAGAAAAAGACAACAGTATGGCTCCACCTCCTTTACCAAGCACTTTTCATACTGGCGCCCTATTTTAGTGTTAGTCTTATGTTACAACTAAGCATTCAAGAAGGAGAGATGGCAATTTTAGGCCAAGTTAGAGTAAAAAGAAAATAAGCTAAAAGGGGAAATCTTTTAAACCCCTGAATTATAAGTCATGTGTTATTTTATTTATTTATTTACTTACAGTAAACCCTCATTATACAATGCCTCATTGTACGATATTTCGCTTATACAATGTCAAAATTTTAGTACCCTATGCCCACTATACAATGGGAACGATTTGCAACAACGATGGATCATCCACGGCTCAGTGAACAGCGAATGTGCAAACGCAACAAAAACGTCCTCACACTGTCGGCATTAGACCACACACACTTGTCCACCGGTCCAGCCTCATTAGCTAGCCCTGCCCAGCCAGCTAGCCCAGTCTTATCGATTGGTCCAGCACCATCAGCCAGCACCACCCAGCCAGCTAGCCCAGTCTCATCCGCCAGTCCAGACTCATCAGCCAGCCCCGTGCAGCCAGCCAGCCCTGCCCAGTCAGCCAGTTCTGCCAGTGATGAGTGAGGGCTGTGAGGCCCTAACTGTCCCTTAGCCTCGGAGGGGACATCAACAATCCTATTTACTTAAGTAATAGTAAGAACTACTGTATACTGTTATTTTCATGTTTTTCCCCTCTTTATTCATTATTAATGTGTTACTTTACATGTTTAAACATAAGGATATTTCATGTATGTGAGTGTTAAGGTGTGTGAATGTGCGAGTTTAGGCAGGTCTGGGAACGTATCCCCATGAAATTATGCAGTAAATGTGTGCTACTTTCGGCTCTTCAAACAATATACTTTTAGAAAATCTAGTTTTAAAGGTGTGTTATGGGTTTTAAACCGAAATATATTAAACAATATACAATGTATCGACAGTATTGTATGGAAGGAAGTATGAATTAGAAAAATTATGAATTGACGAACTTGATGTTTTGATTCACTGAGTCGGAAGGCGGGAGAGGAACAGTTAAAGCTACTTGCTGCAGGATCATCTCATCTTTACTGCAAAAAAAAAGGCATGTAATTCTGGTTGAAATACTCATAACATTTAATACTGGTGAAAGAGTGATATTACTTATAGATGTGAGAATGGCAGATGGTAATTCTTACTGGACAAAGAGGAGGAGGTTAAAACTGCAGGTGTCAGCACATTTGCAACATATTCATGTGAAGCCAGAATGAAGTTCATGAGATGCCAAGTATTCATCATCAGAGTTAGGGGTTATTGTGTATCTATGTATTCTGTGTGTACTATGTGCAATAACCAGTCAGCCTTTAGCACAGTGAATATGATATTGATAAAAAATTACTGTACATTTGAGAAGGCACTTTTACTTTCCAGGCAGTGGTTGTGCATGGGTATTCCTGAAACATTATCATGTCTTACCAGTATGTCTGCCATTTATTTTTTCTTAGAAAAATGTATATTTCTTCCTTTTTGCAACCATTTTTATCATAACATTGTAGTACCTGTTATGTATTGTTTTCTTACAGATGGCTGAAATGTTTCTGGTTGTTGAGTTCACTGAAACAAAAGATGTGGCTGTCATTCCCTCAACATGGCTGAAGAGCAGACATGAAGCAGTGTGGCCTAAATACCAGTCTGCAACTCGTTTAACCAGCGCTGTCAAAAACAGAGACTCACCCACAACAGAATGGTTGAAGTACTCCATAAAAATAATGTATGAATCAGGTAATTTTTTTTTTTTTTTACTCAGTACCATAATGGTAAGGTAGCTACCTAACATGGAAAAACAGAATGCACTGCCATGGGACAATATGATATTGTGCATATATATTTATTTCAAAGATTAGGAGAAATACACTGAGGTGGTTTGGACATGTGGAGAGGATGGAGAATGAAAGACTGACTAAGAGGGTGTATGTAGGTGAGGTGGATGGAGGGAGAGGGAGGGGTAGACCGAGGATGAGGTGGAGGGATGGAGTTGAGAGGTATATGAGGGAGGGGGGGGGTGAGTTGGGGGGAGGGGAGTCAAATGGTGGGTGACAGAGTGACTTGGAGGCGTTTTGTCTGCGGCCACCCTTTGTGGGATTAGGGCGTCGGGCTATAGATAGATAGATAGAATATTTCTGAACAGAATTAAGAGGCATCATATCCACATCTTATTTAGTACCTGTGTGTGTGTGTCTGGTGTCTGTCTTGTCATCTGTCATCTTGTGTCACATGTCTGTGTTCTTACACTCCAGGGCTACTGGGCAAATTCTGATTACTGGGTAAGTAAAAGGAAAACTGTTAATTCTAAACCTTCCCTGATCATGTCTTACTTAACCTGACTTAAGATGATGTAGTCATAATTATCATAATAGAATGAGGAAATGTTGAGGAAGAGCTCCTCGGTGTTATTATGGGGTATCTAGAATAATGTATAAAAGAAATATTTTCTGTGATTATGAATTGTGCATTGACAGGGTGGGAGGAAAATTTCTGCCTTTCTTTAGCCAAGTACCATAATCCCACAACGGGTGACCATTGATAAAAGAATACTGTTTTAGAGCACTCTTAGTGATGGTCCGGTAAGCTAATACATACCGTATATAATTCCTTTATATACCCACAGATACCTATGAGAAAGCCAGAGCTAAGTTACCAGAGGCTGTGTATCATTCTGACCTACACACAGCAGATACTGATTCTGATGCTGAGGATTTCAGCTTTCGTCATTCAAAAAGAAGAAAGAGGTATGAACTGTCTGACTTACTTCTCTCAAATAGTGAAATAGCCTAACAACACAGCATTTAAATGAGAGGGTATTTTTTTCCCTGTTGAAATAGGTATAAGTGTCATGTTGGGGGGGGGGGGTGTTTTAGCAGGTTTGCAAACAAAATAAATTTTTCCCATGAGGTTATGTGTTATTATAGTATGGGTTTATTTTAGTATGGGGGTCTGCAGACAAAAATGCTGCACTAAACGCCAGGGTACCATACAGTATATTGCCACAGTGTATAATTTCAGTATGGTAAACAGTATACAGTATTTAGTAATTTGAGGTTCCCACTCAGTGTGTGATTGTGCTAGTGTGCAAGGGTGTGTTTATGAGGAATTGAATACCTGTAAGCCAAGAAACCATTTACAACGCTGGGTGGTAACCATATAACCAAACCATACGTGCTCCCTACGTGTCAACAAGTGGGTTGGTGGAGGGTTGGTGCCCCTCCCTGTAAAACAACTAACTCAGTGTCAAATGGCCACCCTTTGCGGGATTGTGGTGTCTGGCAATAGATAGATAGATAGATAGAATACCTATTCAAGGATGTGTTTATGAGGAATTGAATACCTATTCAAGGATGTGTTTATGAGGAATTGATTACCTATTCAAGGGTGTGTTTATGAGGAATTGATTACCTATTTTTTATTCCTTATTGCAGATCTCCAGATAGATACACTGACCATGAAAGCTCAGATGAGAGAGGTTCTGGTTCAAGAGTTCAGAGTAAGACAAGAAAATGCATACGGGTGGCTCATAGCAGTGACAGTGATGCAGGTTGCTCCAACAAGAAAGCAACACTTAGACCAGCTCCGCCTAAGCCATCAGCACCAAGCCTGATTGTGTCGGAACCTCATTTGCATAGCAGTGACAGTGATGCAGGTTGCTCCAACAAGAAAGCAACAATGACACCAGTTCCACCTAAGCCATCATCACCAAGCCCCATCAACACCGCATCGAGATCAAGTCTGGATGGGTCAGTGTCTCAGTTACAATCTGAGCATATATCGTTAAGAGGTACCGGTAAGACAGTATACTCTATTGTCTTTATGGTAATTTCCTTTTTTATATACCACTGAATTTTATTGCATTCTTACTGCTGCATAAGTTTACAGTACTGTGCATTAGTTCCAGAAAATATCAGTGCATACCAGTACAGTTTGAGACCAGTGATGATATGTATTGGGATGTGTCAGTTGTTTCAGCCACATGTTGGCAGCCCTTTACACTTGATGAATTGCCAGCATTATGCATGGACATTTATTTAGTCCTTCCCATTCAACATTTTTGTAATACACAAATATCTGAAATAAAACACCCACATATTAACTAACCCTCCTGACATGTCTCAAGTTGAAGGTATCTTTTCTGTAGTCATCAATCACACCCTGCACTGATATTTTTCAGAGCAAGTGTATATAATTACAGTTAAGCAAAATTCCAAACAGTACAGTCAGCACTGTAAAACCTTCCTCTTAAGAATGTGTGAACCAATGAGATACTGCACCTGAAATTGAGCAGTTCTAAAATGTGGGATGGCTTCCAGGGTGGAAGCCAAAGTCGTTTGTCTCATCAACTCTCTTCTCTTACCGAGTCTCTTCACTCTTTCTTCAGTGCAGTGTTGCAACACTGTGTTCTATTGCTGTTAAAATGGACAGCGCTCTTCTGAAGTCTCTCACTGCACACTTGCTCTAACACACCATTTGTTTTGGCTGTTTACTTATGTTTAAATGTGTGTGTCTATTGAGTGGGAGGATGGCTGTTGGCTGGTGGGGGACAGGTCAGCCAGGAGGCAATTTACTCGCGGCCACCCCCCTTGGGGATCATGGCGTCGGGCAATAGGATAGATAGATAGATAGTGTTTGCTTACTCCTCATTTCATCATCCTGTTTCAATATCCACTGTAAGTTTCAAGGCTGTAACCTTAGAGGGCTTGCTATACAATATTAGGGTTGTATGTAGGTCAGTGACATGCATTTTGTAATTACAGCCCATGATGCAAGGATCTTCATGGTACTGGAGGAGCTATGTACTATACTTCATTCCCTTTCTGCAAAGCTGGACACACTCTTGAGACATAATTCACTTAAAGAGCAGGATCAAGAGGGACTTGAGGGAGTCCACTTCTCTCTAAATGAAATTGTGGATATGGGTGCCCTGGAATCAAAACTTGTGGATCCTGAACAAGAAAAAAAGTTGTAAGTTGTGTGAATGATGTTTGCATTGATATTTCAGAGCAAGTTTGGACACTCATAGGCAGTGCATAACATTGATACTACTACTAATAATGTGTATTTCACTAACATGAGTGTATTGTTTCCATAAGCTTGGTGAGTGACCTCCTCATCACAGTCAGGCAAGGAACTCTGTCACAGTTACACGAAGACTCAGCACAGACTGACCACTTTCTTGTTCTATATCTCAGTTTCTATTTCCTTGGATCATGGGATTAAGAATAAACCTTCTTGCTCCTTGCGTGTCGTAAAAGGCAACCACAGAAAAGCTACTGCTCAAGGTGTCATGGCCACCCTGTATGGGATATGGTGATGGACCATAGATAGATAGATATTTCTTTACAGGGACTTAATTGGGGGGCAGTGGTTTTAAAGCCTTATATTTAGGGTAGAGTAAATAATTTATAATGTTTTTTGGGGGGATATTTTGCAAAAGATAATGACCCTGTAATTACCCTTTCAGATTGCAAGACTTAGTGTAATAGGCGGAGCAGGTCTTCAGGACACGGTGAGGCGTATTCTACGTCACACTGTGACAAACTCCTTAGCCATGCAGTACAATTGGTGCGGTAAAGGAGCAGAACACCGCTTTTGCAGCCTGAAGCTGAAGGACACAATAATTAGTAAGTAGTTAAGATATGCTCGCTTGGTAACAGCCTTCATCCAAGTCAGGGTTTCTCAACCCCTTGTGGCCTCCCCATTTGTCTAATTTTGTCCTGTGGCCTCCCTACAAATTTTCCATGGCCCCCAAAGCGGCCATATTGCCCACGTTGAGAACCCCTGATCAAAGGCGTCATCTCTGATGCCTCGTTCCCTCTTGGGAATCCCCCACCAGGGAATGGCCATGGCAGAAATATTTCTAGGATACGTTATCCTTGCACTTTTCTCTTATTCTTTCAACCATTTGTCTGTTCCCACCTTTTCTCTCAGTGATATACCAGTACTGCACCACTCTCTTCTGAACCACACATGGTTTCCCCTTTGAAATTGCATATATCCAAATCAGTTCAGTGTGTTCCTTTTAATCCATTCCATTACACCACAGTTCATTCCATGCCTTGCTCCACCATTCCAGATGTTTCACATTGTTCACTTAGTTACATTATCAATCCTTCTCTTGACTGTGATCACTCCAATGTAGCTCAACTCAGTGGACTAAATCTCTGACAAATTAGCTTAACTCATTGTCCATGTGTCACTCTCATATGACAATGTTGGCAACAACACCACTGCGCAGCTTTTTCAGTACCATACTTCTTATTAATCAGTTGCTCCTTAAGAATACTGCCTAGTTTTCCAGTCAGAATAATGCCTAGTTCTGGAGGGCCTTCAATGAATGTTGCCAACAACTTACCTTTTTTAGCAGTGCTATGGTCTTTTGTAGGGGTAGGTTGAGGTGGTTTGGACATGTGGAGAGAATGCCTGAGGATTCTGGTGTGAAGGTATGAATGCTGATGGAAGCAGAACAAGAGTATGACCAAGGAAAACTTGGGCTGAAGCTTTGAGATTATCTCTGAGCTAAGGGTTTAACTTGATGTCCAGATGATGATCTATCTATCTATCTATCTATTGCCAGATGATGATGATAATGATTTTTATTCCATTTTGTAAAATTTGATTCACTCCCATTCCACCTCATATGGATCAACATTCTTAATTTTTATATTAGTTCAATGAACTCAAAGTAGCATTTATTTTTACAGAAAGTGTGCGTAAGAATCCAGAACACAGGATTGCAACATCAGCCTCAATAGAGAAAGTAATGAAGGAGTGGTTTCGTACAGCCAGGGATAGAGATGGAGGGCGTCGCCAGAGAGAAATAAGAGGCACCCAGCCACAGGACAGTGATACCATGTAGACATGCAAGATTTTTTTTTGTCCTTCACCCCTTAAACTATATCCAAATGCCTAATTGCTTTACATCTACCTCTTGAGAGTTCCATCCATTTGCATTATTAAGGTAACTTATCCCCCTAGAAGTTTACTGGCACATTATCGTTTTCTCATACCACATAAGTACATACATACTACCGCTACCTGACTAATATACCTCATTGGTAACACAGCTTTTTATGGTTAATGATACAGGAACACATTTCCTTTACTGAAAAATATATATATTTTTTAAAATAATGTATTACTTTATCTTAGTGTTGTACTTCATATAAAGCACTGTAGACTACAGCTGGGTACCTAAACTATTTTCACCATCTCTATTGAAAATGTTTATAAACAGTTATTAGTTCTTGATATGCTAATGTTCTAAATATGATATATCGGAGCACATTGCATGCAGTCATTATATATGTAAATTAAGTCTGTGGAAAGTCAATTTTTTCTGCCTCATTTCTAACACAGTTTTATCAAGTTTATGATATACCGTAAAACATTTACTGGCAATTTCGTACAGTGAATACTTGACTAGGTTTCAAAAATTTTGATGTACATATATCTATCTCTATCTATCTATTGCCAGACGCCTCAATCCCGTTTGGGGTGGCCACAAACAAATCGCCTCCAAGTCGCCCTGTCCCCCGCCATTTCACTCCCCTGCTCCCAACTCACACCCCCCTCTCTCATATACCTCTCCACCCCATCTCTCCATCTCATCCTCGGCCTCCCCCTCCCTCATTTATAATTTTGTATATTTGTAGTTGGTCGGGGGTGCATGGTCATTTTAACAATCTTATTTCTTACATAGTTTTCAGCTTTATAAATTCAGGGAAACTGAAGCACATACTGTAAAGTGGCCTTATAAAGTTCATAGCATACTTTACTTGTAAATGTAAGGAATTTTGTACTGAAACTATTTTTCAGTTTGAAATGTATGTGATAGGAAGCGTTGTGAGGAACACACTGAGGTGGTTTGGCCATGTGGAGAGGATGGAGGGTGAAAGAATGACGAAGAGAGTGTATGTGAGTGAGGTGGAGGGGGAAAGAGGGAGGGGGAGGCCGAGGATGAGATGGAGAGATGGGGTGGAGAGGTATATGAGAGAGGGGGGTGTGAGTTGGGAGCAGGGGAGTGAAATGGTGGGGGACAGGGCGACTTGGAGGCGATTTGTTTGTGGCCACCCCAAACAGGATTGAGGCGTCTGGCAATAGATAGATAGATAGAAATGTATACCCTGTTAAGTACTAGTATACTTTTTTTTTAACAGTTGCTTGAAGTTATTGCCTTTGTTAGAATTGAATCTCACTATTTCATGGCAGTTTGAGATGAGATAATCATACTAATACAGGTAATGTAAATACTCAGTATAGGAATAGAATCAATTGCTATATGTGACAACACTTAATGAGTGCGGGTGCTATTCACAATTACTAGTCAAAGATATATTTTGTATATATTCTGAGAAATGAAGAGGAATGTTTTTATTTTTATATTAGTGGTTTTGCTGAGGTTAAAAACTAGACATTGAATAATCCTTTCAGTTTGAGGGTATAGATTGAACAAAGTAATCCAAACAATACCTGGAGTACCCTCAAACTGAAGAGATAAACAACTAAATTTCTCATCTAAACTAGGGAATAGCTATAGCTACATCTGATCTGTAATTTTGAATTAAGCATGAGTTGGAATACTTTTCTTTAGAAGTACTTTCTTCACTACTAAACAAACATTTGCGATTATATGAGTTAATTTCAGAATAAAAGTCATTGTAAGTATCTTGGATTTTATTTATTCCCTAGATGGATTAATTTATATGAACTGTAATGACACACAGAGTGATCCTTATCAATGATAGTAAATTTATGAGCATTTGGTAGAGATTTTTTTACCTTATAAGCAGTTAATGGTAGCAATGACTGCGCTGGGCGTCTGTCAGCGGGCCTCCGTAGAACCTATGAGCACGGCTGACAGCGGCCTATGTAAATTGCCATCGTTGGGCCGCCGGTACGACATACGTTTGGCCTACGGAGGGCCGCTCTGTTTGTGTTTGCTGGGATTCTTCCTCTTTCTCTTCCTCTATTCCCTCTTCTTCATGTGCCTTTTCTCTTTCCCTCCTTCGTCTTCCTCTTCCCCTTCTCCCTATACCTCTTCCTCTTCTTCCTCATTCTTTCTCCTCTTCCTCTTTCTCTTGTCCTTACCCATCCTTCCTCCTCTGCCTCCTTCTCCTCCTCCTCTTCTTCTTTCTCCTCTTCCTCTTCCTCCTTCCTCTTCTTTCTTTCTTTTTTCATTTTCTATTTTCGTCTTTCTACTTTCTTCCGTTTTATTCTTTCTCCTTTCTTTCTTCCATTTCCTCTTTCTCCTTTCTTCTGTTTTCTCATTTTTCTTCTTTCCCCCTTTGTCTTTCTTTTCTCTTCTTTGTCTCATTACTTCGTTCTTTCTCCTTTCTTCCATTTCTTTTTCTCCTTCCATTTCCTTTTTCTCCTTTCTTCCATGACTTTTTCTCCTACTTTCTTTCTCATTATTTTCTTCATTTCTTCCATTTCTTTCTTTCTCCTTTCATCTTTATTTCATTTCTTCTTCCTTTTATTTTCTTGTTTCTTCTTTCTTTGTCATTTCTTCTTCCTCCTTTCATCTTTCTTTCCCCTTTCTTCTTTCTTGAATGAAGTACAAACTTTTGTATGAATGAATTTAAAGGTCTGCAACGTAAACATTGCCGTAACGAGTATAATTATGAATGGAACGTAACGTAAACAAAGGGTGAGAAAACATGAATGAACGACAAGAAAATCTCTTCATTTGTAGCCTAATCATTTCAGTCTCACGTTTAACTCATCTCAGAAGCGTTTATATATGTCCTACCACGTTATTACACACTGCAGAAGCATTAAGGTACAGTAATCAAGCGGAAATATGTTAAAATAAGAACTTTGAGAATGTGTGTTTTGAATGGACCGCTCGTCAACTCGTATTTCCATATGGTTATATTTGCATGCTTGTTGATTCTGGAAGAGCTAGTATATTTGAACTTCTGGACAAAAAAAGGGCATACTAGCGTGGTTGAGCATTATGTTATAGAAAAACTAGTATAATCTCCTCTCTCAGTACATCTGATTAGCACTGAAATCATTCCAAATAATTATATTACTAGAAATGTCTGGTAACTTTTCGGGCTAGCTAACATCGGCGGTTCAATCCGAGTTGATTTTTTTTTTAGGCATTTTTTTTTAGATACAGTGGCGTGACATTGCACAAAACTCCTGACCTATTGCGGACAGTAAATGTTGGCTATATATTACAGGCTATAAGGGATACATAACTGCCTTTCTCGCTGAAGAAATAATAGCACAGCTGGGGCGGATGTCCAGGCCTTACGAGCCCTACGTCAATCAGCTATAGATGCCGCTGCAGGGTGGGCCACGAATCATGGCTTTAAATAATTCTCCCCCACGAAATCCTGTGCTATAACTTTTACTAGCCGTCATTCAACCCCTCAACTCCCTCTTACACTGTATGGTACTCCCCTGCCATATCGATTATCAGCCCCTTTCCTTTGCCATATCCTTGATTCTCGACTGACTTGGTCCCCGCATCTCACTTCCCTTAAGACCTCTGCTTCCCTCAGACTTCGGTTATTACAAACTCTCAGCCATATGTCCTGGGGTGCAGACCGTACAACTGTGCTCCGGCTCCATACAGTCTTAGTTTTGTCGAAGACTGATTATGGCTGTCAGGTTTATGCATCTGCCTCATCTGCCTCCCTTCGGCGCCTAGATTCTGTTCATCATGGGTTACGTCTGGCGTTGGGTGCTTTTCGCTCCACCCCGGTTACGAGCCTACTGTATATGTCGAGTCGGGTATGTCCACTCTATCCTCCAGACGTGACAAGTTGACTCTCCGTTACCACATTCTCCTTCTTCAACACCCATCTGCAGGTTTCCCTTCCTCTGTTACGCACCTCTCCCCTCCTTTTCCGCCCTCGTTAGCTTCATCTTTTCCTTGTAGGGTCTCCAATTTATTTCCATCCCCTTCTTTCCCTGCTGTTTCAGTTCTCCCTCTGCGAGATTCTATGTTCCCGCCTTAGCTTCTTCCTCGCCCTACTGTCTGTGATGTCCTGCTCTCTTGTCCAAAGTCCTGTTCCACCCCACAGGAACTTTATCATCTTTTTATGGACCATATGCATTGTCACTCCTCAGCGACCCCAGCGTACACAGATGGCTCTAAGTCTTCTGTGGGCTCGGATTTTGCTGCTCTTTTCCCAGACCATACCTGTCAGATCCGTCTTCCACCAGTCGCAAGTATTTTCACTGCTGAATTGCTGGCCATTTTACTGGCCCTTCGTGTTATATACCGATCAAGGTTACACACTTTTGTTATTTTCACAGATTCACTTAGTGCACTACATGGTATTCAGTCTATCCCTGCCAGCAACCCGCTAGTGCTGAAGATACAGGAATGGCTGTTCCGCATTAACACCAGATTGAAGTCTGTCTCCTGTTGGGTCCCAAGCCATGTTGGAATACCGAGTAGTGAGAGGGTTGACTGCCTAACACGTGCAGCTGTCACCTCTTGCTCTGTCACACCTCATCCTATCCCGGCAACTGATTATTTCCCGATTGTTACCCGTCTCCTTGGCCAGCGGTGACAAGCAAAATGGACGTCTACAACTGATAACAAACTCCGCGCCATCAAACGTACTGTCACTCACTGGCAGTCGTCCTCCCATTGTAACAGGCGTTGGGAAACAGCCCTAGCCCGTCTGCGCCTTGGCCACACGCGGATCACACATGGCTTTCTAATGTCAGGAGGCACTCCTCCGACCTGTCAATGTTTTCAGGTCCTACTCACGGTCCACCATCTTTTGCTTGACTGCCCTCCGTTCCACGTCGTGCGCAGACGGACTCTCCCGTTCCTTTACTCCCTTGGACGTCCCCCTACCTTAGCCGATCTTCTTGGTGAATTCCCTGTGTTTTCCATTACATACCTCATGCGCTTCCTATCTCAAACGCGTATCTTGCCTCACATTTAGTGTCTTCCCCGCCTTCCCCTCTACCTTTATTCCACCATAGCATACCCGTCATTTTTTATGCAGCGGTTTTAGTGCCATATACTCCTCTTGGGCTTGGTGCCAGTCCTTATTACTTACTTATTGTCATCTACAACTACACACACACACACACACACACACACACACACACACACACACACACACACACACACCACCGCCACCACCACCACCACCACCACCACCAACTCTTCGTACTGCCACCACCCCCAACACAAGCCTAAACACCCGAGTAATTAACACGTGTCCCAGCCCCGGTTTCACTTCATTAGCCAACAGCAAAAATCACACGATCAGACAATTACTGGCCAAACCTTAGAGAGAGAGAGAGAGAGAGAGAGAGAGAGAGAGAGAGAGAGAGAACAATCTGTAGGACCTGAGATGGAAAGCTATGGGTTAGAATTGCTCGCTGCCGCAACTTGAACCTAGCTGTAATTCTGAGTCCTGTAGTGTCATCACCTTTTTTGTAAATAACAGAAGAGAGGAAGGAAAAACAAATGAATAAAAAAAAATCCATACAGCAGATTACAGGTATATGAGAGAGACCAAGGATGAGATGGAGGGATGGAGTGGAGAGGTATATGAAAGAGGGGAATGTGAGCTCTGAGCAAGGCAGTGAAATGGCGGGGATGGAGGATGAGAGACTAACTAGGAGAATGTATGTGAGTGAGGTGCAGAGGGGAGAGGGAAGGGGAGACCGAGGAAGAGATGGGGGGATGGAGGAGAGAGGTATGAGACACGGGGTGAAAGCTGGGAGTATGGAGGGTGAGAGACTAACTAGGAGAGTGTACGTGAATGAGGTGGAGGGTGGAGAGGGAGGCGGAGACCGAGGAGGAGATGGTGGAATGGAGGAGAGCGGTAGGATAGGGCCTATAAGAGAGAGCGTGGGATGTAACTTGGGAGTATGGAGGGTGAGAGACTAACTAGGAGTGTATGTGAGTGAGATGGAGGGGGGAGAGGGAGGGGGAGACCAAAGAAGAGATGGAGGGATGGAGTAGAGAGGTACATAAACGGGGGGGTGTAAGATGGGGGGAGGGTAGCGACATGGCAGGGGACAGGGTGATATGGAGATGATTTGTATGTGGCCACTCCTTACGCAAATGAAGGCGTCTGACTATAGATGGATATATAGACAGGAATAATACTAAAGGTAAACATTAATCAGCATAATAAAAACAAGTATTTTATCTCGACCTAGAGAAGCTTCGAATCCCGTCAGTCACCCTCTAACCGTGAGACGGGAAGGACGCTCGAGCTGTGTGTCTATTCTCAGTGTTGATAGTGTTTCAACAGCTTGCCCATCTTGCCGAGATGAACAATGGTGAGGCAGGATATTGTTCATCAGTTCTTTGATACTGCCTCTTCTTTCAGTTGAACCATCTATCAATCTACAGTATTGCCACACGCCTTAATTACGTAAGGGGTGGCCATAACCTAATCGCCTCCTTGTCGATCTGTCCCCCACCAGTTCACTGCCCTGCTCCGAGCTCACACCGCCCTCTCTCATATACCTCTCCACTCTATCGGAGAGCGACGAGCCATGGAAGTGTGTGGACGTCCAGATCCCGTTCCTGCTGTTGCTCACGACCCGTTGAGGGGGGCAGACAGCAGGCCTCGGCCTTCTACGACCCAGATGAAGATCAGAGGTGCTGTGGTTTGGTTTAACGTTCGGGCGGGGTACGGTTTTATCAAACGCCACAATGCTGGTGTTGATATTTTCGTGCACCGTCAGGCGATTGCTAAACCAAATCCACGGCATCTCCAGCGCTCCCTAGGCGATGGCGAGACGGTGGAGTTTGTCCTCTTTGGAACGCCCAAGGGTCCTGAGGCTAGGGACGTCACCGGACCGGGAGGGGCTGCCGTGCAGGGCTCTGCCTATGCACGGCAGCGTCCCACGGTTTGGTGGCACCAGCCCAGGGATCAGGGGTGTTCAGGGGAGGTAAGCACCGTCGTCGAGATGTGCATCGCGACGGTGAAGGCTTTTTGTGGGGGTGATAAGGAGGCTTTGCGTGTTCTCCTTCCAAAGATCTTCAAGGAGAATGGGCTGCCCAACCTTATCATCCCCGAGTGCTTCGTCCGTGATGTACATACAGTCCCTCACCGACGGGAGCGCCAGGCTCGTAAGCCTCGTCCAGCTATTCCTCGCCAGACTCCGAGGAAGAGGCTTAGGCTGGAGGTCCCCCTCAACCGAAGGACGACCTCTCAAGTTGACGACCCGGCCCCGGCCCCGGCTAACGATACGGCTACGACCACGGCGGAAGTACACCAGCAGCCAGCAATGTCTGAGGAGGAGCGAGACTCGTCTGCCACCGCCTCCATGGCCGAGGAAGCGTCGACCGGCTCCTCGGCCGAGGAGGAAGTCGGGGAATCCACTACTCCTCAGACAGAGGAGGGCACCCCATCTCGCCCTCCTATTATCGACCTTAAGGATCGGCTAGACGTAGCCTCCTATAGACACCTTCTGCCTCTCAGCGCTCACACCCGATCGTACCAGCTCGGAGCAACAACATATACCACCCTCTACGATATGCTCCGGGCTGACGATCGGGGTGAGAACATAAGACCTGTGCTGATTGTCAGGGGGGAGGAGGTGCGTCTAGCCGATCTTAGAGCATTTTATCACATGCTCCCACCTCGGCCGGCCCTCTAGATCGGCGGTGTGCGCGGTGAGAGAGTGACCAGTACTTTCATCATAAAACTCGGCTGGCCTAATACCCCGAATAGAGGGTGATGGCCATTAAGCCAAAAACAAACAAAACAAACAAAAACCACTCTATCCTTCCATCTCAATCCTTGGCCTCGCCCTCCATCTCCGCCCCTCCACCTCACATACACTCTTCTCGTCAGTCTCACTCTCCATCCTCTCCACATGGCCAAACCACCTTAATGTGTTTCTCCTAACCAATCTTTATTCGTGTGAAAAGTGGTGTGGAAGTAAGTTATCTGAGAGGAATGTGGAGCTACGTGGAGAGAGAGACAGGCTGATAGGGTTGCCGCTCCGTGGAAATCGTCTGCTAATGTGGAAAAACAAATAAGCGACGGACATGCACGTGGGAAAAATTACACGCTACTCATTTACAGAGCCAAGGAGAGGAGGGGGGGGGGAGTGTCAGCTGGGGATAATGCCATATGCCGCGCCCTCCAAGATAGTGTTAAGGTGGGAAGGAGAGGCAGGGAGGGAGGGAAGGAGAGGCAGAGAGGGTGGAAAGGAGAGGCAGAGAGGGAGAGAAGGAGAGACAGAGAGGGTGGGAAGGAGAGGCAGAGAGGGAGGGAAGGAGAGGCAGAGAGGGTGGAAAGGAGAGGCAGAGAGGGAGGGAAGGAGAGGCAGAGAGGGTGGGAAGGAGAGGGAGGGAGAGGGGGGGAGAGATTGAGAAGGAGGGATGAGGGAGGGAGGGAGGGATGTGAGGCAGGAGGGAGGAGAGAGAAGAGGGAGGGAGTACAAAGGAATACAAAGAACAGCAAACAGCAACAGACCCTATGATCCTTTCGAGGCTTTTTGTTACAGAGTAGACTATGACTACGAGATCTAATTCTACATGCTGATGGATGAGGATAGTAAAGCAAGAAGGAGGAAACTACAACATAGCGTAGTTCACTGTCTAATGACAATGGATTCTAAAGTAAATATATAAAATCAAGTAGGAATAGTTCTATGTAAACAGTAAAACAAAGCTGTGCATAACACTTACCGCACAGAGTTGTGTATTACTGTATCTTTAAGCCATATTGGACGTGGAGAGAATGGAGAATGAAAGTCTGACTAAGAGGGTGTATGTAGGTGAAGTGGAGGGAGGGAGAGGGAGGGGGAAGACCGAGGATGAGGTGGAGGGATGGAGTTGAGAGGTAAATGAAGGAGGGGGGAGTGAGATGAGAGGAGGGCAGTCAAATGGTGGGTGACAGAGCGACTTGGAGGCGTTTGGTCTGCGGCCACTCTTTGCTGGATTAAGGCGTCTGGCAATAGACAGATAGATAGATAGGAATGTGAAGAACCGCTCACCCTTCATCTTCTTATGTAACAACTTCCTATAGACTTATCAATCCATCAGAAATGCATCTATATAAACAAACACATACTAAATAGTTTTCCTCGCTGTCTTTACATATACTATAATTTCCTTGTATTTATTATCGTTGTTTTATAGAAGGAGGGGAAGGTGGCATATCTCACTAGGATCCTTTGGGCAGTCCTTCATTTATGCAACAAGTCAACTCTGGAACTGTCTCCCTCTGTCTGTATTTCCTACATCCTATGATCTCCAGTTTTTCACACGCAGTGTGTCCAGGCATCTCGAAATGAACGGATCTTGAATTTGGCTCTCCTTTGTATTGTTTTTTTTTTTTCTTTGAAGGAACGGTTTCCCGGCTCCTGGCCTTTGGTTCCTTCTTCCTTGCATAAAAAAAGAAATGAAAGGAGCATGTGGAGTTACATGGAGAGACAGACTGACAAATGAGGAAGTGAAGGAGCGTTGTGGTGTGGATGTGGATGTGATAGAAAGCGTTAGGAGAAACACACTGAGGTGGTTTGGCCATGTGGAGAGGATGGAGAGTGAGAGACTGACGAGGAGAGTGTATATGAGTGAAGTGGACAGGGAGAGAGGGAGGGGGAGGCCAAGGATGAGATGAAAGGACTGAGTGGAGAGGTATATGAGAGAGGGGTGTGTGAGCTGGGAGCAGGGCAGTGAAATGGCGGGGGACAGGACGACATGGAGGCGATTTGTTTATGGTCACTCCTTGCAGGATTGAGGCGTCTGGCAATAGATAGATAGATAGACAGTTATTCGTCCTATCTATCTATCGCCAGTCTCCAGAATCCCGTATCTATCCATCTATCTGTCTATCTATCGCCAGACGCCATAATTCATTACCTATCAGTCTATCGCCAGACGCCATAATCCCGTATCTATCCATCTATCTATCACCAGACGCCAAAATCCCCTATCTATCCATCTGTCTATCTATCGCCAGACCCCATAATCCCATATCTATCTATATATCTATCTATCGCCAGACGGTATAATCCCTCATCTATCTATATATTTATCCATCTATATATCGCCAGACGCCATATTTCCCTATCTATCTATCGCCAGACGCCATAATCTCGTACCTATCTATCTATCTATCGTCAGACGCCATAATCCGGCAAGGGGTGGCCGTTTGTCTCTTGAGTTAGTTGTTTTACGGGGAGGGGCACTAACCCTCCGCCAACCCACTTGTTGACACTTAAGGAACACGTATGGGTTGGTTATATGGTTACCACCCAGCGTTGTAAATGGTTTCCTGGCTTATAGGAAACCATTAGGCTTGTCACTCAATTTAAAGCCACCTGAAAAGGAAAGAGGAGTAACAAAAAGTGACAGGAAAGATGGGAGAAATAGGAAGAGAGGAGGACAGACAGAGAAAAAGAATGATAAAGGTGAAGGAAGAAATAGGCAGCGCTACATCAAGTGAGTGGATGCTGGTGAGAAATAGAAAGAGAGGAGAGCAGACACAGAAAAAGAATGATAGAGGTAAAGGAAGAAGTAGGCAGTACTACATCAGGTGAGTGGATGATGGTCGCCACCTTGGAATCATATCCATTAATCCTTGAAGTAGTCGGCCACCTCCGATATTTTGCTCAGTTGCCGCTGTGTTGGTCTCTTCATTACCGTATGTGTTGTGTCTTTGGCCTTCTCATGTTTACATTGAGTGCGGTAGGTTCCTCGTGCTCCATCACCTGTATGGTTTTGCTGAGTGACATGTCTTGGTGGTGTGGGGTAGCCAGATAATGTCACTCATCATATCATCAGTCAGACCTTGCCCCGGTGTTCTTTTGGCCCCTTGCACTGGTACCCTAAGTGCACCAGTGAAGGGTGTTGCCAGGACTGACGTGTGCACGGGTGCTTAGCGTCACCCGCGTTGGATGGCTGCCACAGACGCTGCCCCTCACTATGTTTATTATCATATCCTCTCAGTGGCAACACTTCCGCAATGGCTGGAGTGTCGTACCATGAGCTCTGACCCCCTGTTATGGTGGTAGGTGAACCTCTAGGTCACCCCAGTCCTTTGTGATCAACTCAGTCACCTCCAGCCCCGTGTGTGCATTGCCTTACGTGGCCGTGCACAGTGTTGGAATGATCTCCTGACTGAATAGCTACATCAGACTGGTAGTGTTTGGTGAGAACTAAATCACTTTTACTGTTGTGTGGCATCTACAGTACAAGTGCCATGTCCAGGCCAGTTGTATGGTACTATCATCGCTTCGTTTTTCGTCTCGTTTCGTTTATAAACGCTCCAACCTGTTTGCATGCATTGCCTTAGTCACCTACTGGCGGCTCTCCATGATGCTCGATCTCTGGCAGCCTCCCTATTCAGTCCCTTATCCATGAGGTGGCACCCAATGACTTCGCCCCGGTTTTTTTTTTTTTTTTTTTTTTCGGTCTGCTTCTCGCATCCCTAACTCTAATGTTCACATTTCTCACTTTCTGCAACCAACTGTCATCCCCCATCCTCTCCACATGCCCAAACCATCTCAATCTACCCTTCTTCATCACATCAATACACTCCAGTCCCATCCATTCTCCCAAACCATCTCAATCTATCCCTCCTCATCACCACACCAATACACTCCACTCCCATCCTTCCTACCAAACCATCTCAATTTACCCCTCCTCATCACACCACCAGTACACTCCAGTCCAATCCTACCTCTCAATTCTTCCGTCACAAACTTAGCCCCCCTCTCCTCCCCCAGGCCTCACACTCAGGGACGCACTGCACATCCACCTAATCACTGTCATTTCTGTACGTTTGAGTCTGTGAATATCCTCTCTTTTTACTGCCCAGGTCTCACTACCATACAGCATTACACTCCTAACACATGCCATATACAAAGACCCCTTAGCACGTAGGGAGAGACCTCTCAGTGTCAGGAGAGGCAACAGCTTCCTGAACTTCTTCCAACCACTGCTCACTCTAGCCACAGAGCTGCTCCAGCCCCACCTTCAGCACATAACATGTGTCCCAGATAACAAAACTCTTCCACACACTCAAAAGACTCACCAGAAAGTTCAGTCCTTTCACGCCTCACAATCTCCACATAATAATAATGATAATAATCATAATCATCATTATCATCATCATTATCATCATCATCATCATCATCATCATCATCCAGACCTCCTTTACCACCCTACGGCAGGGTGAGAAGTAGCAACGTCCAGACAACCTATGTTTGCCTAGTACGCTACCATTCACTCATTAGTCAAGCCCCCGGAATCCTGGCTCCATCGGGTAAACCAAAAAAACTTTCACCACGTTCTGTAGCTTCTCATATACCTATCTGATACAGTCAATTAGAACGCTGTCACGTTAAAATGGGGTGCCAAATTCCTGGTTATGCACTTCTCACAACATTCATCCAGCCAGGCTCACCGACTTCCATACCTCTCATCCCAGCACACTCATCCACCATATCTCTCCACCTTCTCCTTGGCCTACCTCTCCTCCTCCCTCCTTCAAATTCGCTCAGATATACCTTTTTCACCACTCTATTGTTATCCATTCTCTCCACATGACCATACCATCTCAGTACACTCTCTTCGATTCTGGTGTCCACCGACTTCCTCACTCCACATCTTCCGCGAATCGTTATTTTGTATCCTATCCACTCTCTGTACTCCACATACATTCCTCAGCAGTCCCATCTCCACTGCTCTCACTCTTGACTTTTCATTTTCATGCCACACCATGCATCATCAGCATACAACAAATTTGAGATATTCCATCCATCACCATTCATTACCAACGCCATCCTTGTCCCCATTACTCGTGTTTTCACTTCTCTCATCACCCCATCCATATATATATTGAACAACCATGGGGACATCACACACACACACACACACACACACACACACACACACACACACACACACACACACAGGTGAATGGACTCAGTGATGCTCGGAAAAAGATTAATGCACTCAAGCATTTACGTATGTGGACATGTAAATTCTATCTCTCTCTCTCTATGACGCACCCCCCCCCCCACACACAGACCTGCACATAGCTGCACTTCCACACAGCCACACCTTACAATGTCTCCAAAGTCACATGCAGTACAACATGGCATAGAAGACCCCGGTTGTGATATGATTACCCCAATGAATCCTACAACATACTTTTTTATTTTATTCTTACTGTCTCAAGATGATTTTATATAATACTAAAGATCTGTGGCAGTGAAGGTTAACTAAGATATTATTCCTTTCGCAGGGGTAACGAACGGCCAGTAACAGGAGCAGCCAACAGAGAGCTATGTGGCATTTCTTTACTGCAGTGTGTCACCATATCCCGCCCCACACCACCACATCCCCGCCAGTCCCTCTCTACTCACCAGTCTTCGAAACGACCTAACATTGTCTTTCCAAAGCCACGAAGTGTAGATGTTGATACAAATAAACGTGAAATACAATTATGTCTGAGTTTCTCTCCTCATCAGAGCATGTCATCAAATAAATAACTGGTATCTTGTGTAATTACCTTTTTTTAATATTAACTAACAGGAAAATCCCAGCCCAAAAGCAGTCAAGATAGAGGGTTCTCAGCCTCTACATCACTTCAAAATCTCTTTACCTAAATTCTCGTGGCCAATGACGATCTAGATTTTTGCATAATAATCTGTACATGGAACGAATAACTTGCTAGTTTATGGAATACAGGAGTCTGCCACAACTCTTAATCTGGGGAAAAGAATGGCTAAAGGAAAAAACGTAGACAGAGGCGAGTGGGAGAAGGCTGTGGTATTAGACTGTTCGGGGGTACTATCGATGTTTTCACTGCCTTTTTTTCTCATATACAGAGTGAAACTAAAGCTTTATTAATCCTCAGATACGCACATCATTGTTAACTGACGTGATCTGGTACGAGTATGGCTGAAAACAAAATATGTAATCAGAAAAGCGGCCAGAAAAAAAAAAAAAATCGTTGCTTCTGCTACTAGTGGATGTTATTACAGTCAACCGAGAAAGCCCGATGAAGTTATGTGTTTGGCCAGGCTTATATATCTGTCTATCAGTCTGTCTGCCTGCCTGACCGCCTGCCTGTCTGCCTTTTCTGCCTCCCTGACTGCCTGCCTGTCTGTTAGCAAGATTATAAGGAAAAGTCAGCAGATTATCTTATTTCTTTATTTAGATTTTGAATTTACCATTCTAAACAAACCCTTACGAACTCGGGAACGTTGTCGCTGGAATCCAAGCAGGAAGAGTCAGCGGACAGTGACTGACTAATTTTTCGCAGTTACCCATCCATATTACTGCTTGCTCTGAATATGAAGCCCACCCCGACTTAATCAGTGGTGTCACATAAGGTGCGCGGGGAAGTCAAGCGAGCAGATCATCTCTGTCATTAGACTTTGTGTTAGGTTAGGATGAAGTAATTCGTTTTTCTTATAGAATTCAGTAAAAGGTCAGGGGTACAAGACAAGGATAAAGGTTCAGTCAGTCGTCATGTCCGAGTGAGAGGCTCATCAATTTCGAAGCATTGTGATGAACAAGCAATAAACAGAACGTCAGAAGCAGACTCCGTGGAGAGAGTGCATCAGTAGGCTACATAACGTCTACGCGATTATTTTATTTTCTGTTATCATACTTCAGAACCACAGGTGTTTAGTGATAAACTGAACGGGTGTTTCAACCGACTGTGTGGCGCGAGTGTTGTTGGCGTCACTTCATAAGCTGGTGATTAGATTTTGCTGGATTATCCCGCCATTGTCCTCCTGTCTGTGATCTGTCGCCTTGTTCCCACTGCACCCACCAAAGGTATGCTGTTTGACCTTATTAATTCTGTACCCATTTTACTCAAACTTGGCCTAAAATTTTCCTCTCTCCAACTTGAATACTGAGTTGTAGCAATAAATTAATACTAGAATATGTAAGTCACAAAAAAGTGCCATTGAAGAGGAACCGGAGCGCTGCCCTTTTCTGTCAATGGCCCATGTGAAGTAAGCGGCAAAAGGACGAAAATCTAGGTCAAGTTACCCTGAAAAAAAGTAGTATAATGCAGGATACTATGATATTCTAGGAAGTTGTCGACAGTTGAGAGTTGTTTGTGGTTTGCAATAGCGAGACAGGCAGAAAGAAAGACACACAGACGGAAGACAGACAGACGCATGGCAAGGAGACAGGAAAGGGGAGAAGAAGCGTGGCGTTATTTTGAGAGAAGTTGACATCATAGCACATTAAAATATATTTGTGCCGCAACTTTAATAGCATGTCTTCTTATGTATTACCAAGGTCCTTTGACGAGTAGTGAGCTTACACACACACACACACACACACACACACACACACACACACACACACACACTGCAACCACATCAAACTATACAACCCCCACCCCCCTCCACTCACAACACATTCACTTACACACACACACACACACACACACACACACACACACACACACACACACACACACACACACACACAGGCACACGTTCACAAACACAGACACAGACACAAAGGCAACCAAACACAGAACCACACCAGCATCCCATCACACCCCCAGACACAGCCACAGCTCTTCACAGCCTCGCCTCCAAGGACACACGCCATCCCTCCACACAAACACCCACTCCTCTACATATCCAAACCTCCACACGTAGCCCTACCTTCACCTACGGCGCCTCAACCTCACCTTACACACGTAGTTCCACCTGAACACACGTAGTCACCTCCACTCATTCGTACACTGTGACATCTTGACAAATGTCGATTCATCTACATATACATATCCATAACCCGGGACACACAAAGTTTTTTCAATATACATCAGCCATACCTTCATATATACAGTATACAGCTATCCCGGTGACACATAAGGCCACACCGTCCCACACAGTACTGCACTTACACACATGCAGATCCACGTTACATAGCCATATCCCCATGGACACACACACACACACACACACACACACACACACACACACACACACACACACCAGACACACACACACACACACACACACACACACACACAATGCTCTCTAGTGGAACTTGCTAATGGGGTAATGTGTGTATGTAACTTTGGTGGTGTGAGAGGTTGGCATGGTAACACTCAGGCACCTCCCACTAGTCAAAGATTTTCTTAACGGTATATTTTTGCATAAGGCTGGTTAATATCGTTTTGTACACACACACACACACACACACACACACACACACACACACACACACACACACACACACACACACAGTAAGTAAGTAAGTAAGTATTTATTGACCACAATATCCGGTTACACATACAACATTTCAAGCAACAATAAACCTTAACATGATAATGATAAGCAGTACATCAGATATTAGCAAACAATTATGGTCCACAAAACAAGCGAAGTATTAAAGGGTTGATCAGTGCATCTCTATAGCCTTAATGAAAGATGGAAATCATTACACTTCTGATTAGAAATGTAACTACAATTTCACCAATCACGTTTTTTACGAAAAAAATTTCCCAGTGATATATCATGGTTAGAATAAGAGCTTACAAAATGAATTAAATACACTTTAAATAACATAGGTTATGGTTAACATTATAGTACACACTAGCCAAAACAGGAAAGGACCTTATACACTATCTCCTCAATAGGAAACTGAGCATCGTCACCAATGATTTGACTCCAGGAAGTAAAGTTATATCTTGTACAGACGTCGGAATAAGTTCGTTTCCTTTTCCGTGGACTAAGGTGTTTGTAACACTGCTCGATGGAGAACTATCCCCTCCCCCTCCCTTCCTCATAGTCCCACACTCCCACCAAACCCCCCAACTTTTCTCTCCGACCCCGTACTCTCGCTAGCAGCCAGCTTGGGGTTTCTGTACTTCATGCACCTCTCTAATTACGTGTAGTCCGAACAACAAATAAAAGGATAGTACAGTACATATAAACCAAGTTAGAAGATTTACTACACACACACACACACACACACACACACACACACACACACACACACACACACACACACATACAGAGAGAGAGAGAGAGAGAGAGAGAGAGTTAAAAGACAGGGAGCGACAGGCGCAGAGGGGGAGCGAATGGAAAAATTTGGAATGTGAAAGGGCAGTTACGAAGAAAATAAAAAGGGGAGAGGCAAGGAAAGAACAACGAGAGTTAAGAAAAGAGACAGAGAGTGAAAAGAGACAGTGAGAGGTGAAATGAGATACAGGCAGTGTGAAAGGGAAAGAGAAAAGGGAGATGTGAATCGAAAGGCCGGGAGACAGGGAAGTAGAGACAAAAGGGGAGACAGCTGAGAGGAAATGGGCATGGAGCAACCACAGAAACAGGGATAATAAAAAAGAAAGTGGGAAAGAAAGCTACGGAACGGAATACTGAGAACGATAATGAGGAAAATTAGAAAAGAAGGCAGTGTAACAGAGAGTAGGAAAAAGTGTTATTCTGGCAAGGACGCAGGGAAAGAACTAAGCAGGATAAGACGAAAGCATTGAGGCTGAGTAAAACGAATGACATTCATGTAAAAAGGGAGGGAGAGAAACAGAGAAATTAGACAAATTTGCGGAAAGTAGAGATTAAGCGTGGGAAGAAAATAGGTTAATTTTTACGGCAAGAAAAAGGAAGGGGATGTTAAGAAGGGAAGACAAGGGAAGGGCCAGGGAGGAAGGAAGGGAGGGAAAGACAGTGGCAAGAGCGGAGTGGAAGAAGAGATTTCGGGTGACAGGGAGAGACGGAGAAAGAAAAGAGAAAAATGAGCATGCAGTTATTACTGGGGAAAGAAAGCAGTGAAGGAAATGGGTTTAGTACAAGTAAAGAAATAAGGAGAGAGTAATGATGAAAAAAGATAACACATGTAACGGATGTAAAAAGTAAGACAAAGTTATGACACAGGGAGGAAGAAAGAAGAGTGAGGTAAGGAGGGAGTGACAGAGGGGAAGAGAGACGAAGGAAAGGAAAGAGAGGGAGGAAGGTAGGGACTGAGCAGATTGCTATAAAGAGGGGAAGGAGGGAAAAGGAAACTGGGGATGAGACAAAGGATTCAGAGAGAGAGAGAGAGGGAGGGGGAAGGGCAGTACACAGACAGGTCGACAAATGTTCAGAAAGTGTGTATGTGTGTGTGTGTGTGTGTGTGTGTGTGTGTGTGTGTGTGTGTGTGTGTGTGTGTGTGCGCGCGCGCTTCCGTCCCTGCGTCACTTCTATAACATTGTTCCATTTTTTCACCTGCGTGTTTTCCTCTTCTCAGCTTGTTTCTCCTCTCACCCACTTTTTTTTATCATTATTTCTCCTGATTGTTCTTGTCTTTCCAAGTCTCTCTCTCTGTCTGTCTCTCTCTCTCTCTCTCTCTCTCTCTCTCTCTCTCTCTCTCTCTCTCTAGGAATAAAGAGATTGTCCTCACAGTCTATATTTCCTTAATACGGCCACTTCCTCAGTTACTGTGGAATTTTGGTCGACATACATGGACTTAAAAAGAGTTCAGGAGACTAAGGTATCAGTTTCGCCTGAGGGCTGTGGGACTTTTTTAGCAGAAACTCGTAGACAACGGGGTCAGCTCATTACAGTGTTTAAAATCTGAATGGGTTTCACCAGTGGCGTACCTGAGGGGGGGGGGAGGGGGGCTGTTTGAAACTGCCCACCGGGCCCCCAGTTGAGAGGGGGCCCAAAAAAACCTTAAAAATTTATAAGTTTTTTTATTAATATTTAAAAATATATATGTTTATCATCCCGACAATCCCGGCTGAGATATCAGATAAGTGTTGAGAATAAGGGGGGCTAGGTTCTTTGCGGGGCCCCCCTCCTGGAGGGGGGCCCCACAATGAACCTAACCCCCCGGGCCCCTAAATCTCTAGGTACGCCCCTGGGTTTCACAATCATTACCTAGAAAGTTGCTTACTCTTAACACGGACTCGGCACACAACCATGGTTGGGAGCTGTAAATGAAAAAAATTACCGGCAGAATTACGTGAAAACTTTTTCACGTGCAAGATCAGCTCCACATGGAACTGACTCAACATGGACGTTGTTAACACTATAGTAGAGAAGTTTAAGGGATTCATCGGCAGGATCTTACACTAGAATAAATGTGAATTGGATATGCATTCCCAGGCAAACAAGAAGTATCTCCACGGTATGGGCTGCATAGTTATTTAGATCCTAACTTTTCCTTGTAACTCCTCTTTCTCTCTCTCTCTCTCTCTCTCTCTCTATCTATCTGTGTGTGTGTGTGTGTGTGTGTGTGTGTGTGTGTGTGTGTGTGTGTGTGTGTGTGTGTGCGTGCGTGCGTGTGTGTGTGTGTGTGTGTGTGTGTGTGTGTGTGTGTAAAAGAGGTTTCTACTATCGCAACATTTAATCACAGCAGATTTATTTTGTGTGTGTGTGTGTGTGTGTGTGTGTGTGTGTGTGTGTGTGTGTGTGTGTGTGTGTAAAAGAGGTTTCTACTATCGCAACATTTAATCACAGCAGATTTATTCTGTGTGTGTGTGTGTGTGTGTGTGTGTGTGTGTGTGTGTGTGTGTGTGTGTGTATGTATGTCAAAGAGGTGTCTACTACCGTAACATTTAATCACAAGACTAATTCTCTCTCTGTCTGTCTCTGTCTCTGTCTCTCTGTCTCTCTCTCTCTCTCTCTGTGCGTTTGTGTGTGTGTGTGTAATTCACCGGGTCGGTCAGGATCACTTGATGGTCGTGATCGTCAGCTTTTACCCTCCCGGAAGGGAGCTGAGAGCTCATATAGTCCGATCTAAGGGCAAGGCTGTGACCTTCACACACGCACACACCCGTCCCCTTGCTCAAGGGGGACAGTAACCACCCACTTCATCAGTGAAACTTTCCGCAACCTGAGCGAGGCGCGAACTCCCGTCCACCAGTTGGCAAGCGAGAACGTTACCACTGCACCAGCGAGCGGTGTGTGTGTGTGTGTGTGTGTGTGTGTGTGTGTGTGTGTGTACTACCGCAATATTTAATCACAGCAGATTTATTTGTGTGTGTGTGTGTGTGTGTGTGTGTGTGTGTGTGTGTGTGTGTGTGTGTAGTGAATCTTCTCCTAACTTTTTTTTTTTTTTTTATAGGAAGGTGGGGAAAGAAGAGAGAACAGGGGAAGGGATAGTAAGAAAGAGGAAGGAAGGGGGAGTAGACAGTTGGTGGGCTGGCCACCGTGCTTTTGTTTTGTTTATAGTATTAGTTAGGTAACTGCTTTTATTTTGTTTATTGAGTTAGTTAGGTAAGTGCTTTGTTTTGTATATTGTGTTAGTTTGGTAAGTATATGTAGTGGTTATGGCTGTGTATGTTTGTGTGTGTGTGCGTGTGTGTACGTATGTGCGTGTGGATGTGAGCGTGTGTGTGCGTGTGCGTGGGTGTGCGTTCATATGTTTTGTATGTTTGAATTGAGCTAGCTAGCTAGCTTTTGAGGGTTTGGTTGGGTTGTTTGGGTTTATGTCGTAATTGGGTTATGTCGTAAATAGGTGGGGGTTTTGTATTTGTTAGTGCGTCACTTATCGTTTTGGTTGAGTTTAGTAAATTGGTATAGGGTCTTGGTTGCTTATTATGGTTTTTAAACTACTAGGGAACCATTTGTGGAAAGAGCGATTCTCCTCATTGATGTTGTTAGTTAATGCGTTGTATGTTTCGGGGTTTATTTCCTCGATTTTATTCCAGATTTTTTTCGCTTGGTTATGTAATCTTATGTTTAACGGTTTGGTTTTAGTTATGGCGTGTATTTGTTCCGTGTTAAGTGTGTAAGGGTACTGCTGATTAGTTGCAAATCTGAGGGCTTTGTTTTGTAAGACTTGTAGTTTTTTAAGTTGGGTATAGCTGAAGGTGTGTGTGGGAATGGGTGGGTAATCTAGTATGGGGAGGATCAGTGCTTTGACAAGGTGGGATTTGACTTTTATAGGCATGTTCTTGAATCTGAGTAAGCGGGATAATGCTCCAGTGGCTTTTTGTTTTCTATCCTGTACACTGGGATGATAGCCTCTTGAGTTAAGTTTAAAACCAAGTATTTTACCCTCTTCTTTGAAGTCTGTTATTTCTTCATTAATTATTAAAGGTTCTTTTTTGGTGTTGGCAAGTTGGATGACGGAAAATTTATTTATGTTAGTTTGTATTTTCCATTTAGATTCATATTCGTTAATTTTCTCGACTTCGCTTTGAGTTCTTGAGTTCATGATCCTTCTAGAAAGTCCAGGATAGTTAATAATTTGGGAAATATCGTCAGCGTAACTTATATTGATGCCATGGGTTGCTTGTGGGGAGTCACTGGTGAAGATGGAGTAGAGAGTTGGTGAAAGGACGCTCCCTTGAGGAACCCCGCTTTCCAGAGCAAAGCTAGCCCCTGTGTAATTATTTATTTTAATTTTAGCCTTCCTATCGTCAAGAAAATCACAGAGAATTTTTTCAGTTATAGTTGGGAGGTTGAGATTAAGTAATTTATATTTCAGTCCTAAATGCCACACCTTGTCAAAGGCTTTTGTTACATCTCTAAGGATAATGTGGCATTGTCCTTTGTTAGATTTACTTATTGCTATATGTTCTGATGCTATTGCAATTGCTTGAGTGGTGCCCCTTAGTAGTCGAAAACCGTATTGATTCTTATTGTATAGATTCTCAGATTCAAGGTGTAGTCTGAGCCTTTTATTAATTATTCTCTCCAGTACCTTTCCAGGGACTTCTAAAAGAGAGATGGGTCTGTAATTCTCTACGAGATGTGGGTTCTTGTTCTTTTTTGGGATTAGTTTTATAATGGCTTCTTTAAATTTGTCGGGGAAATATCCTGCAGAGATGGTTGCATTAAATATGTTTTTTAAATTTTCAATGGCTATATTGGGGAGATTGGATAGTATAGTTTTATTATATCCACTTTCTCCCGGGCAAGTCTTTTTTAAGTTCTTAATAATAGAGGTAATTTCATCTGTCGCAATAGGAGTGGTAAATATTGTGTCTGAGTCTAATCTATCGGGGTGAGCTGAGTGGTACGGTGTTAATCTATCTGCGTTGATGGTAAGGAATTCTTTTACTAAATTGTCGTGTCTGTTGTTGTCCTGTTCTTCTTCGGTCTCTTGAAAGATGGACTCCCAGTGTCGCCTATGTGTTCTTTCTTTTTCAGAGGCTGAGTGTTGTCTGTTTCCCAGATGATCTAATATGTAATGAGGCTCAGGGGTTGAAGTTCCTGAGAGGGTTTTTATTTGACGCCAAAATGTGGAGGGATCATTATAAAGATTGGCAGTGTTTGTAATAGTGTTTGCCCAATGAGTGTTGTGTTCTGTTAGAAGGGATGTGTGTAGTTGAGTTTGAAGTAGTTTGTATCGTCTATAGTGATCTCGTGTCCAACCATGTGTTTGGGAGTGAGTTCTTAATGCATTGTATTGATTGATGAGGATCTGTGTGTCTCTGTTGTGTTTAGGAGTAGTGATTGTTCTATGTGTGGTTGTAGGGATGTTATTGTTGATTGCAATATTTATGTTGGAGTACCATCTTTCAAGAGATTGATCGATTTCCTCTAGTGTTCCATCATCGGGGATTTGAAAGTTAGTAAATGTTGTGATTAAATCTTGTTTAAAGTTATTCCAATTGGCCATGGCAAAGTTAGGTCGAGGAGGAATGGGGACGGTTATTGGGGCTGTGGAGATAGTGGCAATTATGGGGGTGTGATCACTAGTGGTGAGAGGGCCTGGAGAGAAATGGGTGTTGTGGTAAGCTATTAGGTTGCAAAGGGCTATGTCTGGGGTGGAGATGGAGTTGTGTGAGAGGAATGTAGGAAAGTTGGGGCCAATATGTCTTACTGTGGTGTCTTGGATGAGACTAGCGAGTTGTCTTCCTACGACATTTGAATTTCTGTTGCCCAGGAGGCGGTGTTTAACATTAAGATCACCAATGAGGTAGACAGGGATGTTTCTTCTGAATAAGTTAATAAAATCGGGGGTTGGGAGGTAAGGGCGGCTGGGTGGAAGATAAACAGTGGCTATTATGACTTTACCGGTGTGTGTTGAAATTTCTACGCCAATCATGTCTGAAATGAAATGGTCTAGTAATTTATAAGTTAAGTTGTTCTTTATGGCTATAGCTGAGCCATCCATTGGTCGGTTATATGAGTTTCTTTTGTGGGAGGTATATCCTGGGATTTTTAGTGTAGAATGTGATGATATACCATGGCTGTTTAATAGTATAATGTCAGGATCAATGGTTCTATAGATGTTTATAAGACCTAGGTTTCTGCCTGACCAGTTTAATACATTATGTTGCAGGATTTTCATTTCTGTATCTTTGTGATCTATTGTTATGGAGTAGAGTGGATTTGTTACGGTTTTCTAGGCTGTGCAGTAGGAATTTCTCTTCCTCGTTATCGGCCATTCTGATGGAGTCTTGGATGTTGTTGTATTTTTCAGAGATGGCTCTGATCTCATCTAGTGCTGCATCTTGTTGAAGTGTTTTATGTTGCTTTTAACCATGGCTTTGTTCTCTTTGCAAGCTCTAGTTATTTCTCTGATGTTGTATATTTTGTTGGGTTTCCATATAGATGGCAGTAGTATCACCTCTGTTTGTCTGTTTCTTTTTTCTTTTTCTAGGAAGTCAAGATCTTCATCCGATGAGTCGTTTTCCTGGATGTCTACAGCGGTAGCACCTTCGAAGATGTTGGTGTTTGAGGTAAGGAATTCTGATGTGTGGAGTGATGGAGGTTCTGCAGGGTGTAGAGTGGATGTGGTGACTTTAGTGTGTTCTCTGTTTGCTGTAGAGATGGTATCTGATTCTATGAGTGGTGCTTGTTGTTGAGGGGGAGGTGAAGGTGGGTTACTGCCAGGAGGGTTTGCAGAAGGGAGAATAAGGTGGTTATTAGTTATTGTTGGTAGGAGTGCTTGCAAGATTTTATCTGAGGGAGGGTTAGAGGGCAAATGTATGATGGGGAGGTTGTTGAGTTTGCAGCTTTCTTCAAAGGTTGAATTAAAGCTGCCTGGATTGGCAAGTTCAGTCAGATGAGCATTGATAATGAGCACCATGTATTCAGAAATTTTGGTGTTCTGATTTAGAATAGTAGAGAAACTGCAATTTTGGTTTTGGGGGGGGCTGTTAGGATTAGGTTGTTGCGTAGCTTGAGCATAGGTGACGCCCAGGCGGGTTGTAGAGTTCTGGGGGGCGATCAATTTGTTTTTAACTATTTCCTTCCTCTTCTGACATTTCATGGCCAAAGTGAGGTGATGATCTCCACAATTTATGCATTTTTTGGTTAGAGAAGAGCAGTTTTTCCAGGTATAGTCTGTGGATGAGCACTCTGAGCATATTTTGAAGTCTTTAGGTTTGGGGCAGTTCTTGGTGCTGTGGGATTCCAAAGCATAACATTTAAAACAGGTGGAGATGTTAACGAACTTTTCTGCCTCAATTTGTTGATTGCTTATACATAGGTGAAATAATTTGATGCCCTCCAGAGCCTTCTGAGCCATTTTTATGTCTAGAAATTGTATTTTCAGGAGGTTGGACTTGCCAAATTTGGAAACATTTATGACCTTTGCCCAGGTGTTGTTTCTCATGATTTCCGTGGCTATTTCGTCTTCAGAATGGCAGTAGATGATGTCATCGATTTTGGAGCAGATGATGCTTCTGTTGGCCTTGACTTCAAGGGGAAGAACTGTTGAAAAACCATGCTGCTCTAGAGGCGTCTTCAGTTTATACCCGGATACAGGCTGAGAGAACTTGCTGGGAGAGCTGGGGGAAGAGGTGTTGTCGCCGCGGCTGCCAGACAGAGACTGGACTGTGGACATGTCATTCAGATCAACCCTATATTACCATATATATATACGGATTACCAAAGACCCATAAAGCTAATATTCCACTGCGTCCCATAATTTCACAGTGTGGGTGTTTTACGTATAAGTTATCTCAGTTTCTTGCCAATAAATTAGCCCCTGTAGTAGGTACAGTATCCCCAGCACACGTAAAGAACTCTTCGGATTTTTTAGAGAAAATTAAATCACTTGACTTTTTCTCCGGTAAAATGGTTAGCTTCGATGTTGATTCATTGTTTACCAAAGTTCCCATTAATGATGTTTTGGAATTTCTAGCTAACAAATTGCCAGAATGTGATATTGACTTAGGTATGCCAGCTGACAGTTTCATAGAACTTGTAAAATTATGTGTGACTTCGAATGCTTTTTCATTTAACAACAACTTCCACATGCAACGTTTTGGTATGGGTATGGGTTCTCCATTGTCACCCATTTTAAGCAGTTTATATATGGAGTATTATGAAACGGAACTACTGCCACGAGTTTCTCCCCCTCAACTCATTTGGTTTCGTTATGTTGATGACATATTTTCATTTTGGCCTTCAGCACTTGATAATTTTGACGAGTTTTTCACACACCTAAATAATCTTGCTCCCTCCATTAAATTTAAAGTTGAGTGGGAGAACGGGGGTGTTCTTCCCTTTCTTGATGTGCTGGTGATGAAGCAAAATCATTCACTTAGCTTTAAGGTGTATAGGAAACCAAACAGTTGTAACTTGTTCATTCATTATTTTTCGTATCATCAGTCTGCCACAAAATTGTCTGTTATCTCATCAATGTTCCTTAGAGCCCTTAGAATATGCAGTCCAGAACATATACAAGAAGAAAATAATCTCATTTGGGAAATCTTCCAAAACTTAAGGTATCCCAAATGGTTCATTAAACAAGCATACCTTCAAGCTAGGCGATCTTACTACGTACCTAAAGACCCCACCACAGAGAAGAAACGTTTCCTCACTTTGCCTTATGTTGCAGACTTGAATATGTTAAAGTTAATAGGTTACAGTAGTGTTGTATATAGCATTTAGGTATACCTCCACCATCAGAGCAATGTTAGTAAAGAACAAATGTACAACATATTCAGAAGCAGGCATATATAAAATTCCTTGCAAAGATTGTGAACTAGTTTACATAGGAGAAACAGGTCGTAGTTTGGAAACACGGATTAAGGAACACAAGTATGCCATAAGAACATGTAATTTAAATAATGCAATATTTAACCATGTTTGTGAAGCCAACCACAGAATTGACTGGCAAGGTAGCCATCTATTGTATAGAAGTCATGACTTTCGGAAACGAAAGATTATTGAAACCATGTGTATCCAGAAATACGAGAATTTCAACCTTAGTGAAGGTATGTACAAGCTAGATCCTATAATGAGGTGCCTAGTGGAAATGTTGGGTGGACAGGGACAAGGGGGCAAGCAAACCTAGTTCACCAGTCTGATGATGATAATGGTGATGATAATGATGCTGATGATTATAATACAGCTACTACTGGCGATACCAGTGAGGATTTAACCTCTGTACTAACTAACAGAAATGGGATGAATATGATAATGATGATGATGATGACTGTGATGTTGAATCTCGTGTGCCAGTCAACTAAGCTGGGATTATTGTGATGATGATGATTATGATGAAACTATATACTCTATGAAACAGGTGGGATGATGACAGTTATGATGATGATGATGTCATTGATGATGATGATGATGATGATGATGATGTAACTCCCGTACAAATTCTACAAATTGATTAGAAGGCAGTGATAAATATGATGATAAAGGTGATGACTCTGATATAACATCTGTTCTACATTTTTTACAGTGTTGGGATGACAGTAACATGCTGCTGACGATGATGATGATGATTAGGACGACGAGGAAGATGATGATGATGATTACGACAACGAAGATGAAGACGACAACGACGATGATGACGACGACGACGACGATGATCTTCAAGTCACTGGCTGAGTCACATCCTCCTTTCCTTTTCGTTTAACCTCAAATGTTTAGGTGACTCTGTGTGTGTGTGTGTGTGTGTGTGTGTGTGTGTGTGTGTGTGTATGTGTGTGTGTGTGTGTGTGCGTGTGTGTGTGTGTGTGTGCGCGCGCTTGCTTGTGTTCATGTATGTATATCTTGGTTGATGATACCATAGTTATTCAAATGGCAGAATTGTTTCCACACATTCATAGTTTTATTTCAAGGGTAAATATTAGGCCAAGAATATAGGACCTTTTACCTATACAATTACGAGACACGCTTCGTATTCTGAAAAGCTTATTACATCCCATAGATCACATAACAGGGTTTCATAAGTCACTGATCACCGTCTCTTTATGCATCGTTAGGAAGTGGATGAATATGAGTGAAGTAATACATATATTTTGGTCTTTATTTAAATGGAATAATTAAGATCACATATCCCTTTTTAATTTTAAGGATACAACACATGATTTTCTACATTTTATCACAGTAGCTCTAGGACCGGCCCTGACCTTCTGCTTCTCACTAACCATTTTCGGATGAGAGGTGTTGTACTCATATAGGCTTTAGAGATTATAGTGAAGCCAAGTCACGTTCTACCAGCCCCACTCACTAAATCACATTCAATCACTCACCCACACCACACCACGCCATACTACCCCACCACACCATATCACACCACATCATACCAGTCTCTCACATTACATGACACGAAATCACACTTCCACACAACACAGAACCACCCTCCCACACCACACCACACAACGAAAATTCATCCTCCCACACCATACCACACCACACATAACCACCCTCACACACCACACCACAAAAACTCCTCTTCCTACACCACACCACACCACAAAATAATCCTCCACCCACACCACACCACACCACACATAAACACCCTCCCACATCACACCACACCATAAAAAATCATCCTCCAACACCCCACCACACCACATAAAACCACCCTCCCACACCACACCACACCACAAAACTTAAAACCACCCTCACACACCACACTACACCGCACCACACAACCCTCCCCACATCACACAATCCTCCACACACCCCACCACATATCCCTCCACACACCACACCACACATCCCTCCACACACCACACCACACATCCCTCCACACACCACACCACACAACCCTCCACACACCACACCACAGAAACCCCTCCATACCACACTACACCACACAGCCTCCCCCTATACCATGCTACACCACAAAACCTCCCCCTATACCACGGTACACCACAAAACCCTCCCACCACACCACGCCACACCACACCACACCAAGGGGATTAACCAAAGGGGCCTAAAGCTCCCGCATCTGGTAATTCTGAGCTTGTTTCCAGGTACCTTCACACACAATCCTCTGGTCACATCTTCCACAGAGCAGGCAACAGATGGACAGGCAGCGTAACTGAATGGCAGGCCAGAGATGGAGTGAGAGGAAGAGGTACACAGGGAACAAGATAGATGAAACTCGCAGATCCACCGATATGGGAAGAGGCTAACAACCAATGTATCAGAGTGGAGAAAGATGAGAGGGGTCCTAATCCTCCAGTGGTAATGTCAGGGCCTGATGATGATGATGATGATGATGGTGATGATGATATTAATGATGATAAAGGTGATATTGATGATGATGATGATAATGATGTTGATGTTGATGATAATGATGATTTAATTTCAGTACGAGGTAACAGAGTTGGGATAACGGTGGTGATAATGGTGATGATGATTACAGTCATGATAACAATTTTAACGAAGATGATGATGATGATGACTGTAGTTATGATAATGATAGTAATGGTAATAATAATAATAATGACAATTATAATAATGATAATGAAGATATTGATGATGATTTTTGTCGGTAGGTGGACGGACGGACGGAACTGCAAGAACTTGGTCAGCAGTCAAAGATCCACGATTCCCCATCCATCCATCCATCCATCCATCCAGCTCCCACTGATGTTAAAAGCTAAGTCAAATTTCTGTGTCATACGCCTTTTGGAAACAGGGCAGTATTTTAGGAGGCACGGGAGTCTTCTCAGTGCCCCTTCCTTAGCTATTTAGTTTTGCATAGCACGTCTTAACATTTTCTTGTAAGCTATTAAAATCGACTTCATATCGGCAGAGTTTACATCTCTCTCATAAAAGAGGGTGTTGTGGTGTAATGTGCTGATTAAATCGCTAAGGAGGAGATGTAAAGAATTTCCAAAGCAGCTTACAGTACGATCCTGGATGCAGGAAAAAAAAACTGAGGCGAAGTTAACTCATGTTTTCAAGTCAAGAAAAAGATTAATTTTATTTATATTTTGTTATGGAGAAATTTGTCCAGATTTTCACATTAAGGTGCAGTATATTCCTAGATTTCCACTTTCCTTTTTATTGAGCCAAAAGCGTAATAGTGAAAAAATATAATGAAAAATCGAATAGTCTCTCTCTTGACCCAGTGCCCACCTACCTACAAGATTCCATTGAAAGCCGATAGCAAGTTTTTGATATATCTTGGCCATAGACAGACAGATAGACAGATAGAAAGACAGACAGATAGAAAGACAGACAGACAGACAGATAGAAAGACAGAGAGACAGACAGACAGATAGAAAATCAGACAGACAGACAGATAGATAGACAGACAGAAAGACAGACATATAGATAGACAGATAGAAAGACAGACAGATTGAGAGATAGATAGATAGACACAGACACGGGTGAATACATAACCTCCTTCAACTTCACTGGCTGAGGTAACTATAGGCACATAAAGCAGTCACCACACAAACATTATCAAACCCTCCAGCATCCCACCACCAGACACACACACACACACACACACACACACACACACACACACACACACACACACACAATTTATTTTTGGGTAGGGATGGTAAAGAGACCTGTATGATTATGAGAGTTGATAGAGACAGCATAATCACTCTTATAGCAGTATGACTCACTCAGCTGAATGCTATCGCCAAGCAGTACCTGGAATAAAATACTAGAGTTGCCCCTACCATGAGAGGGCCCGGGTACCATCTAGTGGTTGTAAAAGTAGCTGGAAAAGTCTCTCGTCTTGGTAGGCGTCGCTACTTGGCTACTTTTGCTATTGGCCGTATGACAGTGGAAGGACGAGGGTGTGTGTGTGTTGCTGTGCATCAGTCCCCTGAGGGTAAGTGTTGGATATTTGCTGTTTTTAGCCATTAAGGTGACTACATTAGGACACAAGGATATCGCACTGACAGCCAGGAAGTATCATGGCCCAAAGAAATATTACCTATGAGGCTACTAGACGTAATTCTGATGAGACAAGGGGGCTGTTGGTGTGAGGGAGATGAGGAGGCCTTGTACCGCCTCAATCTTGGTGTCTCAGACCAGTGAAATAGCAGTGTGAGTGTCATCCTGTAGATTCGCGTGCCGATCAGACTGGTGGACTAGGTTTGCTTGCCCCCTTGTCCCTGTCCACCCAACAGTACAGTCTGGTACCTGAATGTATACTGATAATTGCGATTCAGATTTCAGAGGGACAATATGATGGAAAAAAAATTATTGTATGTAAGTTATTTTGTCCTGAAACGCATGCACACACACACACACACACACACACACACACACACACACACACACACACACACACACACACACACGCACACTCGCACACTCGCACACGCGCGCGCACACACGCACACACTCACGTATGCACGAACTCACGCACGCACACAGACACAGACACAGACACACAGACAGACAGACAGACAGACACAGACACACACACACACACACACACACACACACACACACACACACACACACACACACACACACACACACAAAGTATATTATGGTCCTGTTCCTTCATTTGCCTAGGCCGAGATCGTCGTTTTTTTGCAGCTGATTTCCCGTAGTGCAGTGGTAAATTTGGACAAATATACAGCTCTGCATCATTTCCACGTCCCTTCTTCGTGACTAGCATCAATCTAGTGTTAACCCCTTGTCACAACACAAAATTTAAGAAAGAGATTGCAATTTTACGCCAAGTTAGATTGAACAGGGGTCCTTATCCTGCAGCGGTGTGTCACAGGCTGATGATGATGATAATAGGGTTGTCGGAGATGATACTGATAATGATGATAGTGATGCTGCTGATGATAGTGATGTTGAAACTCCTGAACCAACTAACTGGACCGAGATTATGGTGATTGTAATGATGATGAAGCAGTTGGGATAATAATGATGATGATGATGACGGTGATGGAACTTATGTAGTAACTCTTTAACAGGGTTGTGATGATTGCTGTGCTTGACGCTGTTGCTCCTGGCGATGATGATGATCATGATGATGATGACGACTACGACAACGATGATGATGGTGATGATGATGATGATGGTGACGGCGACGATCTTCATGTCTATGGCTGAGTCGCCTCTTGTTTTTCGTTTCTCTTCAAATGTAGTTGGTGACTGTGTGTAGGAGAGAGAGAGAGAGAGAGAGAGAGAGAATGTGTGTGTGTGTGTGTGTGTGTGTGTGTGTGTGTCCGCGCATGCTTGTGTGTATTTGCGTGCGTGTGTACAGCATTTCCCTCACACTCGAACTATTTATATCATAAGAGTGCAAATGAGGTCAGGGATATTGCTCTTCTTGGCCATACAAATACTAAACATTTACACTATATTCTGAAAAAACATACTGGATTCCTAAGGTCACTCAATGGGTTTCAAAAATCATTGTTCACTGTCTCTTTATTTATCGCAAGGAAAGGGATGGCGAATAAGAAAATGACTAGAAGAGTGCACATGAGTTAGCTGGAAGGATAGAGGGGGATGGGGAGACCGACGATGAGATGGAGGGAAAGAGAAGAAACATATGACTGGGATACTTGAACTAAATGGTAGAGGACAGTACATCATGGAGGCGATTTGCTTGTGGTCACCCCTTATGGGATTAAGGCGTCTGGCTATAGATAAACAGATATAGATAAATACAGTAGATAGATAGGTAGGTGGTGATGATAATATGATAATGATGATGATGATGATGAGAATGGTAATGATAATGAGAATGACGGTGTAAATAATGATGATGATGATTATGACGACGACAGCTAATGACGATGATGATGATGATGATGATGATGATGATGATATTGATGATGATTTCTGTCGGCAGGTGGAAGGACGAAACAGCAGGAACTCTACAATCGGTCCAAGCATCCACGATTCCACATCCATCCATCCATCCATCCATCTTGGTTGATGTTAAAAGCTAAGTCTACTTAACTTAAGTAGTACCAATTGCTTCTTCATAAGCTTTCCAGCTGTCTGAACAGATCTGCGTAGCTTTAAAAACTTCTAAAATAACTCGGTTCTGGTGCTCAGTTTGGTACGTTTATTTTCCTTTTATCAGAACTGGCGCGGCAAATTTTGAGAAAAGTCCCTCAAGTAACTCCTATTATTTTTTTTACTAGGTTTCTAATGATGTCCATAGATCCGTTGTTGCTTTAATAGTTTCCTAGACAACGCAGTCTTGGCGCTGTTCTCTGCCACCCTATTATACCATGTCATATAGTGTTCTCGCTTGCTTGCTCTCTACGCTCGCTCGCTTGAACAATAAATCACTGAAGAAAAGGTGGTATAAAGCCCCCTAAGCCGCCGTAGTATTACACCCTCGGTATGCAGTTCGTTCCCTGTGGCCTTGTAACTTTGTGTACCCGAAGCGCTTACAAAATAACTCGAAATAATTTTCCTTTCGTAACTAGACTCGTTTCACTTTAACTTGGCCTGAGTTGTTGTTGTTGTTCTTGTTACATCTTAGGCTCCTCTGGATGTGAACCCTGTGTTATATTGAAGGATTGTCTGTGTTGTGGTGGTGTGGTGCAGGAAGTGAGTGGGTGTGCTGTGGTGTGGGGGTGCCACTTTGCAGTATGAGCACAGGGGATTGTATGTGTGTTATATTTTGTGTTAGTATTGTAGCAGGGAAGGTTGGTGTACTCGTGTCTCTGGGTTCGGTAGTGTCTGAAGGGTGTATGGCTGGTGGTGGCACATGAAGGATGCTGTTTGGTAGAAAGTTTTGGCTGGCTGGGGTGTCTGTGTGTTTATGTATGTGTTTGGTATAGAAAGTTTTGGCTGGCTGGGGTGTCTGTGTGTTTATGTATGTGTTTGGTATAGAAAGTTTTGGCTGGCTGGGGTGTCTGTGTGTTTATGTATGTGTTTGGCAGAAAGTTTTGGCTGGCTGGGGTGTTTGTGAGTTTGTGAATGTGTCTGGGAAGTGTAGAGTCGGGTGGAGGAGGGGATATGTTGCAAAGATACTCTGTGTAGTGTTGGGCGGTTGTTCGATTTTGTTTGTGGAGAGGATGATGCAACATAAGGTTACAAAGGTGGGACGGATCTTGAGCTGAAGTGATGAACTGTGTGCCTCTCATATTCACTTGGTCTCTGACTGAAATTAGTTATGTTTCTTGGTGTAGGCTGTCAGTACTTGTGGTCTTAGTGTCTTCTGCTATCAAGGTATTGTTTTCTGTTCTTTAAAGCTCCTTCGTGTTTGTGTTGGATATGATTACGGCTCAGCTTGTGCGGCAGTAATTCACGGTTGTTTTAATGTATTACTTATAAGTGGAGGATGGAGTTGGGATGTATATGAGAGAGGGTGTGAATTAGGGGGAGTGATGCATAATGACAGGGGACAGGGTGGCATAGAGGCGACTTGTTTGTGGCCACCTCTTACGGGATTAAGTCGTCTGGCTATAGATAGATGGATAGACAGATAGCTTATAGTTTCCATACGGTTTGCCGAGTAGTAGCGATAGTTATCACTAGAATATGATGGTAGTCACGAATGAGTGCCGTGGAAAGGATGTTGGGCTGTAGTATTGGCTGTTTCTGCTACTGATCTGCGTGACATTCTCATATGCTTTAAATGAAACTCTGTGTCAAGTTAAAGTGAAAGGCGTGTATGTTTGTGTAGGAGGAACGAGAGACAAGGAGGTATTCTGTGGCCTGTTTTCTTTGTGCTTCCTACAAGACACAGTAATAGTTATGACGGGGCATTGATGGCAAGTTTGTGGGTCAGCACACACTTACGGCCTCTCATTATACAAGGTGGTCCATATATTACGCCACCCAGTTCTTGTGTGTTGCGGGCACGGCTCAGTGAACATTACCAGTGTCTACCCTGCATCATTATCTATTTCCCACAACCCTCTTCAGGCTTAGCTTTATAATATAGGCTTTAATTTAGGTCCATTGATTGCATGGTGGAGAATTCCCATAACCTTTTTTATGCTTAGCTGTATATCATTGTATTGTATAATCTTTTATGTCCACTGATCACACGGCTGAGTAGTAATTTGGTGAAGCGATCAGAATGTCTTAGCTCATCACAAAAGCCGTCCCCACAACACACAAGACTGCAGAGCGCAATATACTTATCACCTATATTAAGTCAAAGCCACAGTTAAAAAGGTAATGAAACAAGACAGAAAATTTAAGTTTTCATTATTAATACTTCAGTACAAAATACATTAACAGAGACAGCAATATAAAATATGCATTCAAAAGTAGCATTTGTCCACAGAACATCCTGGACTTGCAAGGCAGATCACACCATCACCACCAGGCTTCTCTCGGCAGGTCAGGGCAGATCACCAGCAGCAGCAGCAAGTAATCTCACGGCTGGGGAAGACACGACACCCTGCCGCCGCCGCCGCCACCGCCACCACCACCACACCACCAGGCATCTCAGAGTAGGGGAAGACACCACACCACCGTCAGGCTTCTCACGGCAGGGCAGACCAAACTTCAGCAGGGTATGACCAGTGTGGCAAGGAAGCAGCAACAAGGCAGCAGACTCCAGCACGACCTGTGGACCAGATGTGTATTAGTTCAAATCAGTGTTAGCTTTAGTTATTTAATCTTCTATCTATCTCTATCTATTGCCAGACGCCTCAATCCCGTTTGGGGTGGCCACAAACAAATCGCCTCCAAGTCGCCCTGTCCCCCGCCATTTCACTGCCCTGCTCCCAACTCACACCCCCTCTCTCATATACCTCTCCACCCCATCCCTCCATCTCATCCTCGGCCTCCCCCTCCCTCTTCCCCCTCCACCTCACTCACATACATTCTCTTCGTCAGTCTTTCACCCTCCATCCTCTCCACATGGCCAAACCACCTCAGTGTGTTCTCCTAACGCTTCCTATCACATCCACATCCACACCACAACGCTCCTTTATATCCTCATTCGTCAGCCTGTCTCTCCATGTGACTCCACAGGCTCCTCTTAAATAACTCATTTCCACTGCTCTCACTCTTGACTTGTGTCCTTCCAACAACGTCCAAGCTTCACTTGCATACGTTAGAGTTGGTATCACAATACTGTCATGTAGTAACTTTTTCACTTCCATGCTCACTTCCCTGTTTCTTATCACTGCTTTCAAAGAACCAGCAACCTTTCTTCCCTGCTGTACCCTTTCAAGCACTTCACCCTCCAAACCTCCATCCTTACTCATCACACTACCCAAGTACTTAAACGTACTCACATTTTCCAATTCCTCACCATCCAACCTCGCTGTACATTCACTGACTTCACCTCTCTCAAAGACCATCACTTTACTCTTCCCTACATTCACCTTTAGATTCCGTTTCTTACACACTCTCCCAAACTCATCCACCAAGCCTTGCAGCTCTCCTTCGTCTTCACTCAACAACACAGTATCATTTGCAAACAACAGTACAGGGAGTTTCCAAACACTACCCTCTCTCACCAGGGCCACTCCAACATCCACTACCCTACCTTGTACCTCTTTTATTACCCCATCCATGTACAGATTGAACAACCATGGAGACATGACACATCCCTGTTTCAACCCAACCTTCAAAGCGTGGACTCATTAGACTGCTCACACGCACTACAGCCTTTGCACCATTGGGGCATGGCACAACAGTTAGGGAATTATATCACCAATATTTTATCCAAATTTCCCATACAGGGTGTTGCATGAAATGTTTGACAAACTTCAGAAAGTTGTTCTTGGGGCAATTTTGAGTTAAGAATTGCTGCATCAACCTGGGCTAATTTCTCGTCTATTATGCTCAGGTTCTGTAGGGAATGGCAGCAGATTAGAGACTGGTATCGCAAAATTTTATCCCCTGCCACCACCACCAGGCCGTTTATTTTTAAATCCCCTTGTAAAACTGTAGAGATATATCGGCAGGACAGTACATCTTCCACATCCATTCTACTACTATCTCTCCCCCATGCTTCAGCATTTCAGAGAGAGAGATGATGATGCCACTGATTCATGGGGTTATCTTTAATTTAACAAGAAACACTTTACTTACCTCTCTATTCAGTTTGCACGAAAATTAATGTTTAAAAGACTGATAATATATTCACGAAATTTTCTTCTTAAAATTTAATAAGTAAATGTTTAATTTGAAGTGTGACGTCACTGGTGCATTATGGGAGCAACGTTGAGAGATGCTGGAGATGAGTGAAGATTTTATTCTTTACGGTGTTAGTCTACTTCTTATTATGGTAATTCTTATGCCCATGTGTTTATCAGTGTTTGCTGTCATTATCGAGAGGTGTAGTCGGCTGATGTAAGTTGTAATTATTAGCTATAAGGATGATATACGGCGGTGTGTATCTCCAGGTGACCAAGATGTCCCTTTAAACTCGAGTAAGCAGTGCTACTTAAATCCCCTGATATTCACACCATCTGTTTAGGTTTTAAGGTCGAATGTGATCCTGTACATGGGCAGGCATAGTAGGTTAATTGGCTGGAAAAAATGAGGGGATGTGTGTAAAAACTGTAATGGGTAGTTTGTTTACATCGGGGATATAAACTCCGCGAGTCCCTTTAACTCTTGCAATCCCGGTGATGCCCTTTTCAGTTTATTCATAGTGCCAGAAGGCAATTTTATTCAACTTATGCAAAGTCTCTGCTATTGCAGGAGTTCAGTGAGGCTGTGCCTAACCCCTACACTTCCAGAAGTCTATACAAAGCTAAATATAATCATGAGATGGCATGAAAAAAAAAAAATCCCTGCTCTGTGAGTTAAACTAGTGAAGACTGAAGGTATTAACATGTGTAGGAGAGACACTGGATAAAGCCTGATTGGAGATATAGTATATTGAACTGGAAGGACTGCATACCTTACATCCTTCATTAACCATTGCTGCTACCTTTAAATAAGAATTATCATACTGAAGGTAATTACTAGCAGCCTTCATTAACATATTACTGTACTGTAATTAGGAGAGAGGTTTCATAAGTTGATTGGAAGTCAGGAGACAGCAGGAATATACCATTACTGTTGAGGGGGATGAATTTGTGTGTAGGCTATGATATAGGAAGCATATCTCAGAATATGGATGTACAAGGTTAATCATATCTTGTATAGTACTTACACTTTCAGATTTGATAGCTTTTCCTTTTGTAATCTTTACTGAATGATGCAATCAGTTCATGATTACACATTATATAATCTCAGACTTCATCTGTGTCATTGTAGTTGGCTCACCTTGACAAATTTTAGTCCTTCTGCTGCTTAGTTCCTGTATCTAAGTGGCAGAATAAGACAGTATTATGGTTTTGCATCCTCCCCATAGATCTTCATTGTGATTTGCATGATAATCTAGTCTTTATCTCTAGAAACAGCTCAGCATTCAAGGTGGAGAGATGCCAGGTTTTTGTCAGTTTAGGGTGGACATGTAGTCTATATGGTTTGTCTTTATTGTTTTATGTATTCATTATTATTATTATTTTTTACTGTGGATCAAATTTAGCGATTCATCTCTTCCGTTTATAAATCGGTACAACAGATAGGCTTTCATTCTCAGAGTTCTCACAGAAGGTAAGAGTACTGTACTGTCTTCCTGTGCAGTGTATATTTTGTCATTTGTACTCTCATTATAAGTTTCATTAAAGAATTTGTATCATATGTTTAGTTTCTGTGTCACTCAGTGTGTTAAGTTTATGTAATATATGGTTAATCGTTTAAGTCCTGCCGTTGGATAGCAGTCTAAGTTGCAGTTTTTACTTTCTCCCTTTATATAAGTAGCAACTGCTCTATATTCTTTCCATAGCACTTGTTCATGATTAGCATTAAACTGCAGGCTTAGGTATTCCAAGTAGCTCAGGAAATTTCGAGATATCTCCTCCTAAAGCGACATTAATAGGTACATGACAATTTAGTTTAGTCTGTGCATGTTGTTCAATTTCCCATTTTTTGTAACGTAAAGAAATAAAATACAGTAGAAGTTTTAGCCGCTATCCTTGTGGGGCCGCGGTAGCATGGTCAGCATGGTGCTGGCCTGCTGATCAGGAGGACCCGGGTTCAAGTCCCGGTGTGATAGAGGTTTCTTTAAAATGTGGCTGAGGGAAGTTTGCGTAGCAGGCTTTCCTTAAAACCACAAGGCCTCATAGATGGACTTACACTTCAGCTCACACACACCAAGACACTTACACACACACACACACTACTACACACATCAAGACGCACCCACATACTACATACATACACACATCAAGACGCACACACACACACACACACTACTACATACATACACACATCAAGACGCGCACACACACACACACACACTACTACATACATACACACATCAAGACACACACACAAGACACGTACACAGCCACCTTCACACCGTAGACACACCACACACACAAAACACGTACACAGCCACCTTCACACCGTAGACACACCACACACACACATAAGACACGTACATAGCACAGCCACCTTCACACAGTAGTCACACCACACACACACACACACACACACAGAGGGGGTGGGACAGACACACCGCAGACAGAGAGGGGTATATACAAAACACAGGGAGTGAGAGAGGAGGGGGTTTTATTAAAAAGTCCAATTTTGGTATACCTCCTGTGGCAAAATTGATATAGCCCCCCCTTTAATATTTTTTGGATATTTTCATTTAGTGCCCCCCAGGCCCCAGACCCACTCGGCTGAACCAAATTGTCTGGCGTCAGCTGGAACATGATATACCAGAGTTATGCCGGTCATGCGGGGGTTAATGGTGACAGTGTAGTATAACTGTCAGGCTCCTATGACTCACTCAGCCGAACAAAATCGTCTGTCAGCTGGAACGGAATACTAGAGTTGTCCCAAGCACAAGAGGATTAAGAATCTTAACCCCCTGAGTGGATGCTCGGGACAAGCATCACTCAGGGGGTTAAGATTAACCCCCTGAGTGATGCTCCGGACAAGCATCACTCAGGGGGTTAAGATTAACCCCCTGAGTGATGCTCCGGACAAGCATCACTCAGGGGGTTAAGATTAACCCCCTGAGTGATGCTCCGGACAAGCATCACTCAGGAGGTTAAGAGTCTTAACCCTCTGGTGCTTGGGACAACTCTAGTACCCCATTTCAGCTGACTCAGACGATTTTATTCGACTGAGTGAGTCATAGGAGCCTGACAGTGTCAATACCGTCACCATTAACCCCCTCACGACCGACATAACTCTAGCATCATGTTCCAGCTGACGCCAGACAATTTGGTTCAGCCGAGACAGGATCCTAGGATCCTGAGAGACACTATAACAGCGGTTCCCAACCTGGGAGGCATGGCCCCCAAGGGGGCCATGGGACATTGACTGGGGGCCATGGGCCTTATTGGTAATATAAGATATTATAAGTTATTTGGTCTGGGTAAAACCTGACAGAAATCAAGTATGAAATATACCTTACTGCGATAGTTTAGCCTTAAGTATATTGGGGTAATTAACGTTTTCTGCACAATATCAAATATTAAAAATATATAAATATACGATCTGAGTTATATAGGGGCCATGGAGCTTCTCATAATTTTCTCGGGGGGCCACAGGACCAAAAAGGTTGGGAACCACTGCACTATAACATCACAAACAAAATACAAAATGCCTTCCCTCCATCTTGAACGTACTATAATTCATTTACATTAAGTAAGCTCGTATTTTCGTATTTTTGCAGCTTATTTCATGTATCTTAGTTAAAAGAAAAAAATACTACGAGCCGGTGAATAAAACCAACACTTGTAGACGAAGACTATAATTACCAAACAGTTTCGGTGGACACTGCCACCATCTTCAGTGGTCAAGATAGTGAGAGGGAGTGACATACTGACACTACAAGGGTTCCTTTTTATGCCTGTGTGTGTGTGGAAGGGTGGGGTAAAGGTGAGGTGGGGTGGGGTAGATTGTAAGCGGGGATTAACCCAAGGGGGATTTTGGGGGGATACATTACCGGACAGGTCATGTGTAATTCCTATCTGACCTTACCTGTGTCGTAGCAGGAAGGGACATGTCTCTTCCTGCTACGACACAGGTAAGGTCAGATAGGAATTACACCTGATCTGTCCGGTAATGTCCCCCCAAAATCCCCTTGGGTTAATCCCGCTTACAATCTACCCCACCCCACCTCACCTTTACCCCATCCTTTCACACACACACAGGCATAAAAAGGAACCCTTGTATAGTCAGTATGTCACTTCCTCTCACTATCTTGACCACTGAAGATGGTGGCAGTGTCCACCGAAACTGTTTGGTAATTATATTCTTCGTCTACAAGTGTGGGTTTTATTCACCGTCTTTGATTATCACGCAAGAGTGATTCATCCAGCCAATACTACGAGCTCTGTATCTTTTTATAGCCCTTCTTCGTGACTAGCATCGTATTCTAGTTATCTATAGTTACAACTGAGCATTCAAGTTGGAGGGATCACAACTTTAAGCAATTACAGTAAACAAACAAACAAAAAGCAAGTGTCGTCCTCTTGACCTCTCGTCTTCGCAGGAATGCAGCGGTGGCGCCATCTTGTGCGTGGAATGCGTGAAGTGCAGGCTCTTGAGTGGAAGGAGCACGGAGCCACGGGAGACTTAATAATATTCGCTAGTCAGCCAGTCTAGAAGCCTGGGACATTTGCCTGAAATAATAATAATAATAATAATAATAATAGAAATAACAACGAAACCAGTCATATACATAATTCAATATCTTAGCCACTCGATCTGTCCATTCCGCCCCTTTAGTACGAGACGCATTTCTCTAAGCTATTTTTTCTAACATGGGAGGTTCGATACGTTTGATTGAGCCTATCCATAAGACTCCTAAAACTGAGTAAATGCCTCTGAAAGTTGCAAAATATAAAATATAAAACGTCTATATGATATAAAAACCTTTGTTCACCTCCGGGACTCGATCTGTGTTAGATAAGACTGGTTTGGTTAAGGTAGGGTAGGGATGGGATTGTTGTGGCAGGGTGGGGTAGCGTTGGGTCGGTTATGGCCAGGTGGGGTAAGGTTGGGTTAGTTTTGGCAGGACGGCGTAGGATTGGGCCGGTTTTGGCAGGGTAGGGTAGGACTGGGTCGGTTTTGGCAGGGTGGGGTAGGATTGGGTCAGTTTTGGCAGGATGGGGAAGGGTTGGTCGTGTTTGGCAGGGTGGAGTAGGACAGGGTTGGTTTTGGCAGGGTGGGGTAGGATCGGGTCGGTTTTGACAGAGTGAGGTTAGATTGGGCTGATTATGCCGAGGTAGGGTAGGGATGGGTCGGTTATGGCAGGGTTGAATAGAGGTGGGTCGATTAGGGCAGGCGAGGGTAAGCATGGGTAGGTTATGGTTGCGTTGGGGAGGGTAGGATAGGTTATGGCAGGGTAGGATAGGGCTGGGTGGTGGTGGGTTGGGCTGGGTAGGGCAGTGTAGGGCTGGGTAGGGTAGGCTGAATCAGGGTAGTGTAGGGTACAGAAGAGAGGTGGGTATAACTGCCGTTTAGTTCCGTCATATCCAACGCCTATTTCACTCAGTTATACTACACTGTCTCATCAAATTTGGGGCGATCTTCTCTACGATTTTTGTTCTTCTCCGCTTAGTTCAGTCCTTTAGTTCATTCATGACCCTTGGCTTTCCTTTTTTTTTTTTTTTTTATGAGGTGGAGCGCAGGTGCACGAGGCTAGACCACCATTAGTCCAGAATATTAAAGGGTAGGCCACCAAGCTACGCCCTGGTAACGTCTACACGTCAAAACATCTGTCCACCTCTGGGACTTGAACCGCGGAGCGCTGGACACAGAGCTCTCGGTTTGCGGATGTCACTGTTACTCTTTGCTAGCTTCTGACGATATCCTACAGCTTCAGAAAACCCTCTTAGGATGACGGGACAGAATCATTTAATCTTTCAAGCCGAGAACAACTTATTTACATTGTCCTAGCTGACCGCATGATTTTATTCAGCTTAGGAGATCCCCTGATAGAGATGGGGTTGATGATGGCAGTATTTAACCCTTCCAGTTCGAAATTTCTCTCTACTGTAGAGGTGAAGAAAATCATCCGAAGGTAGAGAGAAGAAAACAGGAAAAGTAATGTAGTGGTGAAAGGGCTGTACAGGGGAGGGTAGGTTAAAGTAGGGTAGAGTTGGGTCGGCAATGGCAGGGTAGGGTAGGGTAGGCTGAGGTAGGCTAGTGTAGGGTTGAGAAGAGTAGGGTAGGGTAAATTGAACTGAATAAGTATATACAATAAAATCTGGCGATACAACAACCAGGGTCATATGCCGCCGGACGACAACGAGAATAAAAGCACTCGAAAAGATGAAATACACACACACACACACACACACACACAAAATACAATTCATAATTAAAACAAGAAAAACACTAAAACACTAAGAACACTAAAACCACTGTATACTAAATTTTACACGGTAGTGCAGCTGCCTACACCAAGCAAAGGTTTCCCCCTCCACCACAACAAGCATCCTCTCCAAGTACCAACAGAAGACTACAATCCCTCTCCTACCCGGTGCTCAGAGAGGTAACGATGGCGCAATTCCCCAACAGTGGACACCATCAGCAAAAGCCGAAGAGTCAGGGGGACGAAGCATTCCACACAGAAAGTAGGGGGAGAGTCCTCCATTAAAAATCAATGAGAGAACCAGGAATGGCCCATTCGGAGCCAGCATAAAGCCGTCTCCCACCTGCATTCAGACCTCGGCAAATGAAGGGGCCCGTTTACCCACAAATATCACACATTTTGTTGGCCCCCACCGCATCCCACCTACTCTGCCAGTGGGAGCAAACAGTGAGTGGTTAGATGAATATCACTGAGCGAGGCAGGGGAGAGGTGAGGATGGGCGAGAGGCAGCAGCCTTTGCCAGAGCGTCAGCATGCTCATTGCCCACAATGGTACAAAACCACAAAGCAGTCCCTAGCAAGCACAGCCATTCTAAAACACTGTAGACAACGAAAGAGGATTGGACGGGAAAACACAAAATGGAGATCGGCAGAGTCGCTAAAAACCGTATAACAAACAGGAGGGAAGCTAAATATCAATTTGACTGCGAGTAAAATAGCAGTAAGTTCTGCAATAGAAGTAGATACGATGGGGGGAAGACTCCTACCACGAATGAAATCGGGAAATATAACACCCAAGCCTGTCCCCTCACGGAATTTCAATCCATCAGTACATACGAGAATCGAGACACTGTGAGAGGAAGCATGTTAAAAAAAAAATAGCAAAGAGCCGCCTGTGAGGAAAGAAAGGCCCCTCTCTCAGGAAAGTAAACACACGGTTGCACCCCTAGGAGGAGCCAGGGAGCCATCCTTGGTACACGCACAGGACAAACAAGAAAGGTTGGAACATCCACATCCCCCATGGCAGCCTTCACCCTGTACCCAAACGGATGTGGATAGCGAGGATACGGCGAGGCAGACACTCCCTCCGGAACAGAGCCAACAAAATCTTCCTGAACTTTAGCAAAGACGGTGACACTAAGGACACTAGTTTGAGGCACTCCCTCCTCTTGAGGATATGAGGGAAACAAGGTGGCACCAATACGGAAAAATTCCATAATCAGTAAAGGCAACCTACCACGCAAACCAAGATGGTGACCTGCAATACCTGGCTTGTGAAACGGTAGGACAACAGCCCTCCGCCAAGAAGCAGGAGTGGACGAATCTCTCCAAATTCTATTTATAAGACTCAGGAGGAAGGACACTGCTTCATCATCCAGGTACCTCAGCACTGCATGGGGAATATTATCGACTCCGGAGAAGTGTCATGACAGGGAAAGGGTAGACCAAAGTTTACACCAAGACAAAGGAATGTTGTAAGTCTCTCCGCCCCCAGAACGGATGTCCAACACCTTAATCTCCTCCACCTCCCTAAGCCTGGCAAAAACCGAAGAACGAGTATCCCTACAGGAGACCTCAGCGGTAGGATAGGGTAGGGAACGCTAGGGCAGGGTAGGCTGGGGTAGGGTAGTGTAGGGCAGAGAAAAGTAGGTTAGGATGGGTTGGTTTAGGCTAAAGTAGGACAGAATAGGAGAGGGGTAAAATGTGCCTAGTCCAGGAACGAAAAATATATCAGTTATCCATGTAACTAGCGTTTTCTATTTCGGTAGATTATTTTCTTGTCTGCCTAAAGAATCGTGATGTACGAACAATGAGATTAGATATCGAAACTGTAAGATGCGAATTAGTTACAAAGACGGTATTTTGTTTTGGCTAACGTTACATCGATACGTTCAGCTAAGAGCAACTCGGCAGAACTGAACAGTATATGACGTGCTAGATGAACGCTGTGACCGGAAAATAAATATATATGTATATATACTTCAGCATACAGTAAGCGATTTTATGTTAACTGAAGAGAAGCCACCACAGCTAATGGGTTAAGTTTACACACACACACACACACGTTGCGAAAAGTTTCACTGACGAAGTGGGTGGTTACTGTCCCCCTTGAGCAAGGGGACTGGTGTGTGCGTGTGTGGTCACAGCCTTGCCCTTAGATCGGACTATATGAGCTCTCAGCTCCCTTCCGGGAGGGTAAAAGCTGACGATCACGACCATCAAGTGATCCTGACCGACCCGGTGAATTACACACACACACACACACACACACACACACCATTACTTGCAACTGGCTGGCCTATCATACAGCCATATCCTATATTCATGAAGTACAACACATCTTACATTTATGTCAATCAATCAATCAATCGACTCCAGTTAATCTAGTTTCTGTCAGAGCACAAATATCAAGTCCGTAATTTTGAAAAACCTTCACTAACTCATCGATTTTACCGTCATGATTTAGCGTTCTCACATTCCAGTTACCAATTTTAATTGTATTTTTTGCATTAACAAAGGAATTAGATTGTAATTGAGGCAACCGTGAGATTCTTAGCACCCCTGCCCATTTAAGGGCTGCACGGGACTGGGGGCCATTATTGTTCTTTCAGAGTCCATCAAGGTTTCTTTGGCTAACTTCCTGAACACCTCGCCATTGTGTTGCAGTCGCAGTAGGCAGCTAACTTGCCTGATTGCCCACACCCGAAAGACCCAGCCAGTCACGTGCCGGCATGCTTCCCAGCCATTTCACTCTCAAGGAGTTCCTCTGCCTGGATGTGAGAGGGATGTTTGTAGAGCAAGGAAGAGTGGCTGTGCGTGATAGAAATGAATGGAGAGAAATTGTGAATGAATAAATGATGACGCAGCCTTGGGGGGATATTCTCCTACATTTGTCTGATCAGCTGATCAGGCAGATGCGGGTAAAGGGATGGGTCTATTATGATGTGGCAGGTGTAAACCAGCTCTGCTGTAGGGCCTTGCTGTGGATGTCACTGATTGCACGGCGCAATTGTCCCTCGTGCGGTGAGGAATTGTCCCTTCTCCCCCTTGGGGCTAAGATGCCAATGACCGTGTTAGAGTGGATGAGTAAGTGTCGACCTGTCTCGGCTACCCCACTTTCCTTGGGGGAAGCATCCTGGGTATATATATATATATATATATATATATATATATATATATATATATATATATATATATATATATATATATATATATATATATATATGTGTGTGTGTGTGTGTGTGTGTGTGTGTGTGTCTGCCCTAGTCAAAATGACCTGAGTAGGTTATTCCTTGAGGATTGGGAGCCATTCCTCGCCTCACCTGTCCTCACTCCCTACATCCACCCCTCCCCTTCTTTCTCTCTCTCTCTCTCTCTCTCTCTCTCTCTCTCTATGTCTATTTGCCTCTCTCATATACAGTATATATATATATATATATATATATATATATATATATATAGATAGATAGATAGATGGATAGATAGATAGACAGATAGATGGATAGATAGATGGATAGATAGACAGACATAGAGATAGATAGATAGACAGATAGATAGATAGACAGATATAAATAGATAGATAAATCAATCTACAGACAAACAGCCAGATAGATATAGGTAGAAATAGACAAGTAGACGGATAGATAGTTGTGTGTGTGTGTGTGTGTGTGTGTGTGTGTGTGTGTGTGTGTCCCTGGGAAAATGACAGTTCCACAAGGTGACGTCTCTAGAGGTGGAAAATCAACCGTGCTTTGTCAACCTTTTTTAATTTTCATCTATGTGTGAATTGGAAATGTCAGATTCCTGGCCAGATATAAGGAGCCTGCACTGGATGTATATCTCATTCAGTTCGCACTCCAGTTGTTGTAGACGTCTCGGCATCAATTATTTTACTCATCGAAATCCTGTATCATGGAGCATCTGGCCACTGACAGAAAATGCACAAGAAACCGCATCGTAGGAATGGCCATGGCTGGATCAACCCCCTCAGAAATAGCAAGACACCTGGGAATATCAAGAACGACAGTATATTTTTGGTTGAGGCGATATGAAGAAGAAGGAAATGTTGATGCGCGCAAGTCGCCTGGAGGAACAAAGAAAACTACTGCAGAGGAAGAGAGAAGAATTGTGGAAGCAGTTAACCGAAATCCTTTTCTTAAGAGCAGTGAAGTTAAAAGGCAGTTGCAGTTAACGGTGTCGGACAGGACAGTGAGGAGAAGACTTCATTCATCAGGTTTTCGATGCCACGTTGCAGCTGTAAAGGAAAAAATGACGGACAGCCACAAAGAACGCCGCCTTCAGTTTGCCCAGCGATACTGTGACGAAGGGCTCGACTTCTGGGCTAGGGTAATCTTCTCAGACGAAAAGACCTTCTCGTCATGCAGCCATGGGAAAGTGCATTGCTGGAGGATGACCAACACTAGGTAAGACCTGCATTCATTTTGAATCCTTAAACATGTTCTTCCATCATCACATCTATCGGTTATTGTTTTAGAGATAAAATAAGCAATTAGAACCATTTTCTTTTCTATTATTATTATTAGATTGAACCGGTGAAGGTTTATATTCAAGGGGTGGTTGGGGTTATTGCTCACGTAATGCCACTCAGGGTTGTTGAGGCTTGTCACTCTCATCTTAAATGTCAGGACCAACATGCCTAGCCCCGGGCTCCTACGCTCCTCATGGAGCAAGGTAGGATTGGATGATGATGATGATGATTATTATTATCGTTATTATTATTATTATTATTATCATCATCATCATTATTATTATCATTCAGACATTCGGGACGTTTATGAAATAACTCGAAATATATTCGGCTTTCAGTGGTTTGGGATATAATCCATATCCAGCCCAGCAGAGACCAATCGATACCTTAATCCTTAATCACTTGATCATCCCCATTGATCATTGTTTTCCTACGACAGATATAACGAGGCGAACATCTTTTACGAGGGAAGGAGCGGCCACGTCACTTGCAATGTGTGGGGGTGGATCCATCTATATGGTGCTGGGGAGTTGGCTCGGATTGAGGGAAGATTCACCGCTGATACTTACTTTGAAATTTTAGAAGAGGTGATGCTTCCTTCAGTACGGGCCTATGCTCTCCCTTACCCAGAGAAGATCCTCTTCATGCAGGACAATTGTAGTGTTCACACGGCAAGAATAGTGAGGAGGTGGTTCGATGAACGAAATGATGTGGACCTCTTGCCCTGGCCCAGTAAGTCAAGTGACTTAAATCCCATCGAAAATGTGTGGGGAAACATTGTCAATTCCTGGGAACAGGAAATGGAGAGAACGCCAGCAAATCTGTTCCAGCATACTCAACGGGAATGGGAAGTCATGCGCAGGAAACAGCACATAATCTATAATCATGTCAGCTCTATGCCAAACCGCCTGCAAGAAGTGATTAGAAATAATGGAGGTTGGACACGATACTGATCGAGAGAGAGAGAGAGAGAGAGAGAGAGAGAGAGAGAGAGAGAGAGAGGGGAAGGCAAATGTTGAGAGGCAGAGTGTATACAGACGCGAGCTTAAAAGCTGGCTACATTTGTCTAACCGCGAACTGTAGTTATCTTTAAATGTGTTAAAATGCTTTGTTTATTTTATAATAACATGTTTTATTTATTTTATAATAATTATATCAATAAAATCATACTTTGCACTGACATTATCATTCACCCTACAGAACCTCGAGAGAGAGAGAGAGAGAGAGAGAGAGAGAGAGAGAGAGAGAGAGAGAGAGAGAGAGAGAGAGAGGCATATAGACGGGACGGATCTGGTGATGATTATGGGAGCGTGTGGTGAAATGAGGGATTGCCCCATGCTCTTGGATACCGGAGCATGTCGATCGCTCATTAATCAAGGAACCTATGAGAATTTGGGTGAGACCAAGCCTGAGCTCAGACCGTATCAAGGACGAAGGTTAGTATCCGCAAGTGGTAATGAGCTTGAGGTGGTAGGAGTGGTTAGCCTGCCTATAGGGTTGGCTGGTCACACCTACGAGAGTGAATTAGTAGTGGTGAGGAACTTACCGTGTACTATTTCAGTGATTCTAGGTTCCGATTTTATTTTCGCTCGGAATATATGTATTACACCAGATCCGTTGTGCATAGAGATCGATGGGGAGAAGGTAGAATTACAGTCGGGAGAGGAGAATCTTCGCATAGATGGTGCTTCCTCCTTGCATGTAATCGAAACCGGCTTATCAGATGACCATGAGTATATCTCTGGGCGTTATATGACGAGTGAGACAGTCGTGATTGATCCGTTCACAAGTGGAATGATCTCGTTAGAGACTGAAATTTCAGGATGGTCCTTTGGGTTATTCTCACCTAATCCTGGTAGTACTTTCGCTGCTATGCTGTGGCCAGGGATTGTACAGATGGTCCCGGGCGAGGCGGGAGGAAAGTCCAGGGTTTATGTTGCCTACACTAACGCCACCCCTGACCGGGTCAGTATATCTGGCAGGTACAGGGTGGGGACAATAGAACCGTTTGAGGAGATAATGTGGGACGAGAATCAGGAGGATGAGCAAGGGCAAATAACTGGTGTGACACAGGGAGAAGAGAGATTAACTAAGCTCTTTCTAAAAGTAGATGAGTTATGTCCACCGGAGACTAAGGAGAATGATGCTCTCAAACGTCTAGTGCGAAAGCATCCTCAAGTGTTTGCCTTGCCTGATGAACCACTGAATATTACACCTTATTTCCTCCATCACATCTGTGCAACAGGACCGGTTGTAAACCGTCGTCCTTATAAGGTACCGGTTAAGTATCACGAAACTCTTAGGCAACAGCTAAATGAACTAAGGGAGCAAAATATAATACGTCCTTCTAGATCACCATATTGTTCACCCTTGGTCCCGGTGGCCAAGAAGGATGGTGGACAAAGAATTTGTCTCGATTTTCGTCATTTGAATAAGCAGATTACATCAGACCCCTTCCCATTGCCAAACATTGCACAAATTCTTTCCCAGTTAGGAGAAAATACTGTATTCAGTAGCTTGGATTTGAGGCAAGGATACCATCAGATCCCTCTGGATGAGGCGTCACGACCGCTGACCGCATTTTCCTCACCAGACGGTCATTGGGAATATAATAGTCTACCGTTTGGCTTAAAAGATGCCCCTGCTGCGTTCCAAAGGATCGTTAACGAAGTCCTGATAGGACTGACAGGGCGTATCAGTCATACTTACCTGGATGACATAATTGTCTATGGTGATTCACATGTACAGAACCTAGATGAGGTCCTTGCCAGACTTAAGGAAGCTCAACTTACTCTTAAGTTAGAGAAGTGCAGTTTTTTCAAGGATGAAGTGTCTTACCTAGGACACTTAATTTCTGCAGAAAGCTTGCGGCCACAACCGGATAAAGTCCGAGCCATAAGGGAAATTGCTGTTCCTAAGACACTGAAGGAACTCCAATCTTTCTTAGGGTTAGTTAATTATTACCGTAGATTCATAAGTGACTATGCTAAGATTGCTCTGCCTCTCACAAAACTGACTCGTGGAAAGAAGGAAGTGAAAAACAGTAAACAAAAAATCGAGTGGAACGATGAGGCTGATCAAGCTTTTAGAAGTCTGAAAAGTAAGCTTACTGACGACATCGTACTCAAGTTTCCCTCCTTTGATAAACCATTCTATCTGACAACTGACGCGAGTGGTACTGCGATAGGTGGGGTATTACAACAGGAAGATGAGGATGGACACCTTAGACCGCTGACATATTTTAGTAGAGCATTAAATAAAGCTGAGCTTAATTATGCCACTATCGAGCAAGAAGCCTTAAGTATTGTGTACGGATTGCGGATAAATCGGCCTCTTGTCTTGGGATACAAAGTGATTGTGCAGACGG
>NW_027643493.1:242500-284298 GCF_032717465.1 Coenobita brevimanus
TTTTGATATAAACACAATTTCCATCAGTAACCTTCAGAATGACACCAAGGTGTAATGTACAAAATAATTCGCTATGAAAAAAGGTGTTAGGAAATCTCAAGTCACATATAATATGGCCCAAAAGCTTATGACATCTAACCTTCAATCCGATGACCTAACAGTAATGAGGGGGAAATGAAGACTAAAGCTCACCCTTTCAAGTAAGAAAGTCTGCTTCCTAAATGAATAAAATTGCTTGTCGGTATCCACACTATAATGAACCCCTTCAATACGATGTCTACTAGATTTAATTATTGCAACTACCACGAGATTTTATTCAACTTATGACATCTCAAAACTCTTCACCTTAAGTGGAACTGCCGAGACAGACAAAGAGACAGAACGGAAGCAGAGACTAACAGAGAGACAGAGGCACAGGCAGAGGAAGATTTAGAGAGAGAGAGATTGGATCAGTTACAAGGACAGGGAAAACTGAGGAGAGGAAATCAGGTAAGGAGAAGGGTAGAAAGACCGAGAGAGAGACTGAGACAGAGAGAAGGAGGCAGAGACAGAGAACATGATGCAGAGGTGAGTGCATGCAACTGAATGAGGTAAACGTGAGAGGATGCGGGGTTTGGAAGTGGACGAAATGGAACGATTCTTTCAGTCCAAAATGGAAGAGGCTGAAAGAGTGCGCACATATTCATTCACGCAAACACTGATACAAGCACTGATCAGCGCATGCACGCACAGTAATAAACGCAGGCACTAATAGGCACTGACACACACAGGCACTGAATCACACAGGCACTGATACACTATCTATCTATCCATCTATATACCTAGGCTGCTTCCCCCAAGGAAAGGGAGGTAGCTGTGACAGGAGGACACACTCCCCATTTACTCATCCATTCAAAGACGTTCATTCGCATCTTAGCCCCAAAGGGGAGAACGGACAGATCCTCACCGCACCAAACTGCACAAGGGTCAACTGCGCAATGCAATCAGTGACATCCGCAGCAGGGCCCGACAGCAGAGCTGCTTTACCCCTGCCACATCATAACAGACTCATCCCCTTACCCGCACCTGACCTGAAATAGCTGATCAGACCAAATGGAGGAGAATATCCCCTCAGGGCTGCGTCATCACTTATTCATTCACAATTTCTCTCCACCCATTTCTGTCACGCACAGCCACTCTTCCTTGCTCAACAGACGTCCCTCTTGCATCTAGCGCTCTCTTCACACTGTCCATCCATCCTATTTGTGGTCTTCCTCTCAGCCTTACACCTCTCACATCAGATCTAGTTATCTTTTTCACCAATCGATCATTATCCATTCTCTCCATATGCCCAAACCATCGCAACACCCTCTGCTCAACTCTACCAGCCATCTCCCGAACAACTCCAGGTCTCCTTCGCACTTCATCATTCCGCACTCGATCCATACGCGTCACTCCACACATACTCCTCAGACACCTCATCTCCATTACATTCAAACTTTTCCTCTCTGCTACACCCATATTCCATGTTTCAGCCCCATACAATGCAGTCGGTACCACAACACCCTCATACAGCCTTCTCTTTACGTCCATTCTAAGCGAACGACATCTAAACACTTTTTTCATTCCTCCCAGCACCTTTCCTACTTCATTTATTCTAAACTTCACTTCTGCATCTATTCTTCCATCCACAGAAACATGTGACCCTAGATATTTAAAACACTCTACCTCCTCAAGCAACTCGCCATTCAAAACTATATTCATCCCCCTACCATCTACCAACCTCGTACACTTCATCACTTTACTCTTATTCCCATTTACTTTCAATTTCCTCCTTTCACACACCCTTCCAAACTCCTCTACCAACTGTCTCAATCTCTCCTCTGAATCAGCCACCAGTGCAGTATCATCTGCAAACAGCAGCTGCTTCAGATTCCACTCTCCACCATCAACATTCACCAGACTCAGACCTCCACCTAAAACTCTTGCATTCACCTCCCTTACAACACCATCCATGTAAATATTAAACAACCAAGGCGACATCACACATCCCTATCGCAGCCCCACTCTCACAGGAAATCACTCACTCACAGCATTTCCCACTCTTACACACGCTCTACTATTTACATAAAAACTTTTCACCCCTTTTAGTAACCTACCATCAAGTCCATACAATCTTAAAACAGTCCACAAAGCCTCCCTATCAATTCTATCATACGCTTTCTCTAAATCCATAAATGCCCAAAACACATCCTTACCTTTCGCTAAATACTTTTCACACATTTGTCTCACAGCAAACACCTCATCAACGCATCCCCTCCCTCTCCTAAAGCCACACTGCTCATCACCAATCACTCCCTCTGTACCCTCTCTAACTCTCATAATTAACACTCTACCATACACCTTACCTACAACACTCAACAGACTTATACCCCTAAAGCTAGTACATTCATACTTATCACCCATGCCTTTATACAACGGGACCATACAAGCACTTGCCCAGTCAATTGGCACCATACCTTTCTCAAAGCACACATTCAACAATCTTACTAACCAGTCAACAATAGTCACTCCACTACCCTTCAGGCTTGAGATTTTATTAGGTCTTGTGGTATTATTCTTACAAAACTCATGGCCTCATAGTGCCAGGGATTGATTCCTGGCACTGCAGCATCCTATCCTATCATCATCAGCATCATCATCATTGTCGCTGTTCTCAATGAGCAAGTAATATGAGTACCTAGATTAAGTTAACTGGCACTGTATACTCTAGTGGTGGAAAGATCTACTTAGCCTACTGAGGCTGGCACTGCCACTAATCCTAATTATCATCATTAGGCATTATCATTAGCTCTCATCATTAGGCATTATCATTATCAACAGCTCTGCCTCCTTTTCCCACCCAAGGATGGGGTGAGGAATTCTCAATTAAAATTTCATAAGTAGGGGAGCAACTGTAATACTCTGTACATCTCAACTTGGCTAAGAGTGATTTAGAAAGGATGCAAAGTGAAAGTATTGCCATCCTTGTCTTACTCTGCTTCAGGGCTTTGAGGATTGGGCTGTAAATGACACAAATCTTTGCCAAGTCAAGGTGGACAAACCAAAAATTTTCTAACTCACTTTTCAGAAGGGCGGTAATAGCCGTAGTTGTAGTGGTAGGTGTAGTAGTAGCAGTAGATAAGATTTGAAGACAGATGGCCTAGGGTAACCTCTTCTGACCAGTTAATTTCCCCACAGGTTAAAGGCCACTGTGTTGCAAGGAGCCTGCAGCACCAACCCCAATGTAGCATTGTTGCCCATCGCAGCATCGACATCGATTGCTGCATCGCTAACCCCATCACAGCAACGACATCGATTGCAGCATCACTAATCCCACTGCAGCATCGACATCAATCACAGGATCACTAACCCCATCGCAGCATCGACATCAATCGCAGCATCACTAACCCCATCGCAGCATCACTAACCCCGTCGGCAGTGGTAACACCAACACAGCAACAACGGAAACATCAACACGAGTTTCACAGGCAGCCCCTGAAAATGTGGCAGGTTTTTAGGAGATAATCTCAGCTCTGTTGATAATTTAACTCTATGTCTGTGGAGGTGTTCAATACAGATCTTAGTTAACTCTTAATGTATTGGTGCTGGAGTGGCACTACTAGGATGAAAGGGGGGAGATTGCCTTCCCTATCCCCCAACAGGAGAAAGGTGGACTACAGAAGGGTAACTCAGCCTGCCATCCACTGAATTCATATTCTGATGGGCCTGGGGTTGCAACTACTACAGCTACTAGTACACGAGAACAAATAGGAACAAATCCATTTTACATCATTTGTCTGGCTCAATTCCCTGGTAATAGTCCCTCATGTACTTCCTTATTCCCAGAAAGGAAGATTGTGGACTGCAGCAGAACATGACAATCCTATGGTTCTGCATTATTTACATAAGTCTTAATGACTAGTATTATTCTTGTGTTACTTTTTTGTTACTACTCAAGACTGAATATGAAAAGATAGCAGTTTAGATAAATAGGTAGTAGGAAAATGGGTTGTACATAGACTTAATTTCTTCACAGAGAGGGCTGTCTCCTAATATGAATAAAACAGTCTGGTGGTAGCAAGTATAAACTATATGACATCAGCAGAAGGCCCCATACTACAGGTCCCTTTGGCAAAATAAAAGATGTCACAGCCAAAAGAAAAAAAAAAATCCTGCACTTTTACCCCCATGTAAGATGAGGTACTTTAACTGGTTATAATAATAATAATAATAATAATAATAATAATAATAATAATAAATCATCCATCATCCAATCCTACATCGGCCAATGAGGCAAGTTGATCCTAACATTTAAGATGAGAGTGACCAGCCTCACTCATCCCTGAATGGCATTACGTGAGCAATAAACTCCAACCACCCCTTGGATATAAACCTTCACCAGCTCAATCCAACTGGAACATCACAATTACCCACTAAGTCACCAGGCACAAAAATTTGGTTATATGATTACCATCCAGCACGGTAAATGTTTCCCTGGTGTACAGGAAACCATTTGGCTTGTCACTCAGTGTAGAGTCACCCACAGGCAGAAGGAAGGGGAAAGAATGAAGGAAAGAAAGACAGAAGAGGGGGTGTAAAGTCACCTGTAAGCAGAAGGATGAGGAAAGAATTAAGGAAAGAAAGAGAGAAGAGGATGGAAGGAAAGAAGGATGGAGGAGAGGAAAGGACAGACCCCAGAGAACAGTGCTACATCGAGTGAGTGGATGGTGAGCGCCCCCACCTACCACAAATAATAATAATAGTAATAATAATAACTACTTTAAGAATAACGAGAACTACTCTAAGTCTCAATGGCATGCCTAATGGGCCACATCCCCACACATCATTCAAGCCCCTGAAATCCTGATACCACAACACAGGCATAACTATCCACACACAGGAGGAGGCCGTAGCACGGGCCGAACAGGGTAGTACTCCCGAGGGGAATGGGAATGCTGGTGATAGGGAGAGCTGGAGCTCCTGTTTCACTAGCTATCTAACCATCCCCCTTTGCTGACCTTTTCAGTGTGACAGTAACATGGAGAGTAGACCAGCATACTCTCCCAAACATTTCCTCTAACTATCTATGCACTACACCACATGCACTTTACATTTCACACAACGTATCCCACTACGTTACAGGGGTTGGCGCCAGCAAGGGCATGCGGCCAGAAAACTTCGCCCCCGTTACCTAGTGGCGGACTTCTGGGGGGAGGCATGGCGGGGGTTCCGCCGGAATAGATCATGGGTCCAGGGCGAGATGGGGCTCGGGCCTGTGCTAGAGGGTACAGGGCATTGCGGTTCCCAGGCTGCCGCTTACGCCCAATAGAGAGGGGCCCGAACCTGGGAGCAGCGCCCCAGGAGGCTGCCCTATCAGTGGGTGTATAATGGTGGGATAGTTGCAGTGCCAAGACGCGCTTGGAGGGTGTCCCTGCAGCTGTCCTGGCAGGGTGCCCCGAGGCCACTACCACAGCCACTGGTAAGCTGGTGGGCTAGGGGTCCCAAATCCATTGCCTGGACCTGGGACTGTGCAGTGAGTGGGACCTGTGCTGTGTCTGTCCCCCTTTATTAATACTGAAGATGACAAAACAAAATAAGTTTCAAAGCAAGCCTGAGGACAGTAAATCATTCATGGGGATGAGGGTGGGTTCATGGAATGTGGGAAGTTTGAGGGGAAGAGCAGGGGAAGTCGTTGAGGCATTCAGTAGGAGGTGGGTGGATGTGGCGTGTTGGCAGGAAGTCCGGTACAGGGGTGGATCAGCCAGAAAGATTGTTGGGAAGGACTGTTGCTATAAGTTGTTTTGGCAGGGGGGGACAGACGGATATGGAGGTGTTGGTGTGATGGTTGCGGAGAAATGGGTGGAATATGTTATGAATGTTTTGAGTAAGCGATAGGATATTGGTAGTGAAAATTCTGTTGGGAAGAAAGATAGCTGCGATTATATCGGCATATGCTCCACAGGCATTGTCATTACTGTATATTTAAGCCTATGAACATCCTCATCCTTCACTGTCCAGGTCTCACATGCCACATACAAAGATCCCTTAGCACTGAGGGAGAGCCCTCTCAATGTCAGGAGGCAACAGCTCCCTGAACTTCCTCCAGCCACTCCTTATCCTAGCCACACAGCTAATACCAGCTCCACCTCCAGTACATAGCATGTCCTCAAAAAAAAAAAAAAAAAAAAAAAAAAACCTCTACACACTCAACAGCAAGACTAATCCTTTCATGCCTGAAATCTCCATATGCTCCCCCCCACACACTGCACACACCATGGCAGCATTTTTCACAGTCTACCTCTAACACCACATACACAGCCTCTCACCAACACTGAACAAGTTGTAATTCCTTCCCACACCCTAGTGGTAATCCACACATGGCCACACTCCCTCAGCTTTGACAGTACCACCACCAGCCCTAGATACCATCACCCTTGGTTACTAGTCGTATCAACCCTCCAATCACACAACACACTGCCATCAACTGAGACAAAAGGGAACAGGGATCTGTCAGGTTTGATAACATGCTATAACAAATTTAACAGACAATGGAGAAAGTTGCCTTCATGAGGTGGCAGTCTCCTTGGTTATGGCTACTAGTCATATCAATGTGCTATAGCAATACACTGTACAGGTACAGGAGGCTTGCTTTCATGTCTCTCCTTGGTTACTAGTCCTGCAGGTGGTAGGTGACTGTGATCATCCACTCACTTGATATACAGTGCAACCTCTTAAATTCGAAGTTCTTGTGTCCTTTTGGAAGTTTTGATAAATTTGAACTTTTAATAAAGCATTTCTGTGGCTGTCTTAATTCTCATGGTTTAGACATGCTTTTGACACAAGCTTTGTTGTCCGGGCTAACTAGCTGGCTTCAGGCATCCTGTTTTCCATTGTTAACACTACCATTTATCTCATCTCTTAACTCAAGGATCAGTACAATAATCGCTACAAACCATTAAGTGTTTCTTTCACGTTTCCTTTCCTCATCTTGTGTATGTCCCCTTGTTCTAAAACACTTTGCAGTTCTATTCATATTTAACATCAATCAGTAAGTTGCAAGGGACAGTAATTATGCATTCATTTATTTACGTAAAAACTACAGTACTGAACATGAATATTTACATCTTTCAGCAACCACCATCCACTCCTTGATGTAGCACTGCCCACTATCTCCATCATTATTTTTGTTTCTGTCCTCCTCTCTCCCTATTTCTCACATCTTTCCTGTCAGGTTTTATTACTCCTTCCTTTTCAGGTGGCTTTACATTGAGTAACATGCCTAATGGTTTCCAGTAAGCCAGAAAACCATTTACAATGCTGGGTGGTAACCATATAACCAACACATACGTGATGCTACACTTCACATACTGTGCACTGATTACACAGTTTATTTTATGACATTTTATGATACGTACAATTACTGCCAGTCTGCATTACTATAATCTTGCAGAAATATTGCAATCTCAGTGATGAAATACTTAAGTACGTGTGTGTGTGTGTGTGTGTGTGTGTGTGTGTGTGTGTGTGAAAAAAAATGGACGATGATGGTGGTGGTTTATATCTGCTCAAAAATATATTGCACAGTGGTTTAACACTGATGCAAATGATCTATTAGAATTACACTAAGACTGCTGCCTACCAACAATCATGCTTCAGTCAGAAGTGAATAAAATCAGTTGACGTCTGACAAGTGGTGTTGCATGGTGTTGTGTGATAAAGGAATATTTACCATAATTCCACTCCAAAACTTAAAAACCTTATCACACTGCTTTGTAATGTCATACACTGTCAGGTTTAACACCACCGCTATCTTTGACAACACCTGCAATGAGTTATTTACTCTAGTTTCAGTTGGTACAGCACTGAGAACTGTCAAATTTGTCATACATGGTAGTTTCCATCACCAATCATTTCACAACACACACACTATGTACTTGTGGCTGTATTCTTATACTGCATCATTTTTGTTCCCAGCACTGCACTAATTGGTAAAGCCAGGACACCTGTTTGAAGCCACAATTATGGTCAAATTTGGATATGATAAAACTGACTCAAATAAGAAAGAGCTTACCCAAGAGGAGGAAAGGAAATTATTATTATTATTCACACTTTATGGTGAGGTCATCAGTACCAGATGGGTGTAGCTAGGAATGTTTTTTTTTTACTAGTTTCTGGTTATTTCTGAGCTAAGTTTGGGAAATAAAAATGATATTTTTCATAAATTAGGGCAATTGAACTTTAGAGGTTGCACTGTAGTACTACCCATTCTTCCTTCAACTTTATTCTGTTTGTCCTCACTCCCTACTTCTCCCTTTCCTTCCTGTCACTTTCTCTTCTTTCCACTTCATGTGGTTCTACACCAGGTGACAGGCCTAATGGTTTCCTGCAGCCCAGGAAACCATTTACAATGTTGGGTGGTAACCATATCACCAAATAATGGGGTGATGTGGGGCCTGCTATGGTGCTCACGTTAACTGGATTATGCAAATGCAGCATCCATCCAGGAACCAAACCTCCACACTATGCAACGCACCTTGCCGTTGCAGGGCTCTGTCTGCCGCAGGGGAACACTGATTCACTAAATGAGGTGGCAAGGCTGTTGCTTGCCGGTGGTTGATGGGTCTGCTTGGCCAGGCAGACTGGGGTTGATCAACAACGTACTTCAATTCACAATGCCATCAAACAAAACATGCCCCAATGCCCTCCCATATCCTCCAAGGATGGTGGAGTACACGAGTCTCCTTGGTTACTAGTCTAATACCTCCCTATCATCCCATAAGGGAAAATGGTGGACAACAGGATAAGGGCCAATTCAGCCAGCAGACCAACATGTTCCTGTTCTCCTGGCCACAAAATACATCACTTCAGCACTACCATATAAACCAGCCAGGGAACACAATGACAATTACTTGGATTTAACGTACATGAAAACAGCACTTCTTCATGACTAGCATAAAAGAGGACTTGCTGTACGCACACCTACAGTTCTTTCACTTAAACTTGGCCAAGACATATCCTTTGACAGCTGACTTAACTTAGTTCAGTAGCAAAGACACAACCACTGGCCTACAACCTTTCCATCGCACTGCATGACTAACATCACTAATTTAGATCTAATACAGTATAGCTAAACACGATTCAAAGATGGTAATTTTAGGTCGTTGAAACCTTTCCACAGCACTTCTTCGTGACTAGCAAGGTATTTTAAGGCCAAGTTAAAGCAAAATGATTGAGATGCAGTTTTAACACATTACCAATAGCATATTCTTCTACCCAGCTGGCTTCTTTACCCAGCTGGCTTCATCTTGCCATCTTGATATCTTCATAGATCTTGTTGGACACCATCTGTTTCCTGCAAATACAACAACACATTAGCTATGTTTTTATCTACACCAACACCCACTGACCTAACCTACAACACCCACTAACCTACTCTACACCTACACCCACTGACCTAATCACACACACACACACACACACACACACACACCTAACCTTCAAACACCAGCCAACTGGATTACCTAAACTCAAGATCACAAGTTTAAATTCTGTACCTAAACAACAAGAGCCTATCTGCACAGACTGCAGTCAATATTTAAGTTTCTCTTTCAAACTCAGAATGTGAAACTTGTATTAAAATGCCTCCTTATGGCCAAAACTGACAACTGTTTAATAATCAGCTGATGCAACAGCTGACCTATCAAATCAAATCAAAATTTCAAGCTGAGCAACTTTGTATTTCATAAGCCACTACAATGCTTCCTTAAAGTCAACCTGAAATGCACCCAATAGTCAGCTTAGGCAATGGCTGACATGATAAACCAACAAAAGTTCAAGCTGAGCAGCTTTGTATTTCATAAAATCACTCAAAGCTCTCCAAGAGCAGATATTTACACTTTCCTTGGAGAGGAAAAAAAAAGTACCACTTCTAGACCTGTTAGCTTTGCCACAGATGAACAGACCTATTAATATTCCAAAGCACATCTGGCTGGACCACCTTAACCCACTACACCACCAGGCACCTACAGTAAACACAGCAGCACAACCACCTGACACATTCAAAGCATCAGCCAACACCACCTTAACCCACTGAACGACTTAGACGATGGCCAGATTTAGAAAAATGGCAGAAACTGTAACCACTGCTAATACACCTAAAGATAATTCACCATACTCCCTGAGTGCTTTATCCATCTACATATATCTATTTATCTATATCTACTGAAGTAATTCTGGAGACTATTTCAAAGTCTGCATTACATGAGGAAGCTACTACAGTTCAAAAAAATCTTCCCAAACAAGAAATGAACAAAGTAAGGGAACCATTCAGTGCAAGATGCCTGGCCACTGCATTTAAGAGCATGTCACAGTAGGAAGCACCAATGAACCAGCACCAAGTCACACTGGCTACATGGCACCAAGACTGGCATGGAAGCAGCTTTGGCCATGAAACAGTTTGGTGTTAATGCACAAGGAGGAAGGCAGGATAGGGAGGAAGGCAGGATAGGGAGGAAGGAAGGATAGGGAGGAAGGGGAGGATAGGGAGGAAGGGGAGGATAGGGAGGAAGGAAGGATGGGGCAATGTTAATGGCAGGGCCTTAAACTATCCATGGCATAATACCTAATGTCTAGCCTGATAGTAGGGGGGAAATGTAGGGCCAAAAGAATTATGAAACTATCAAGAAAAGGTGGAACAGTAGAGAGAGGACAGGAAGGGGAGAGAAAGGAGATACAGTCACAGGCAGAAGGAGAAAGTCACAGGCAGAAGGAGAAAGTCACAGGCAGAAGGAGAAAGTCACAGGCAGAAGGAGAAAGACACAGGCAGAAGGAGAAAGTCACAGGCAGAAGGAGAAAGACACAGGGAGAAGGAGAAAGACACAGGCAGAAAGAGAAAGATGCAGGCAGAAGGAGAAAGACGCAGGCAGAAGGAGAAAATCACAGGCAGGAGGAGAAAGATGCAGGCAGAAGGAGAAAGATGCAGGCAGAAGGAGAAAGATGCAGGCAGAAGGAGAAAGACACAGGCAGAAGGAGAAAGACACAGGCAGAAGGAGAAAGACACAGGCAGAAGGAGAAAGACACAGGCAGAAGGAGAAAGACGCAGGCAGAAGGAGAAAGACACAGGCAGAAGGAGAAAGACGCAGGCATTTTGTAAAAAAAAATGTCAGATTAATTCAAACTTACACAGTACTTCCAATTCCCTGACTCCCCCAACATCTCTTCCTTAGTGATTTATTTTTGGTTTTATTCTTGCTACTACTTGGCAATTTTTACAACTCAGGGGCTGGTACTCTTGAAGCACCTCCCCTAACACCTCTTCCTTGTTGATTTATTGTTTTATTGTTGCCACCACCAGGCATTTTAAAACTCAGGGAGGACTTACAGCTCTGATGGGGTTAATAAGGCTACATCTTCAGTTCAAAAAATACAGGATTAATAGACTCTGGAAATATTGCTATCGTATCATTTATATAGACTCTGGAAATATTGCTATCGTATCATTTATATAGACTCTGGAAATATTGCTATCGTATCGTTTATACAGACTCTGGAAATACAGCTATCGTATCATTTATATAGACTCTGGAAATACAGCTATCGTATCGTTTATACAGACTCTGGAAATACAGCTATCGTATCATTTATATAGACTCTGGAAATACAGCTATCGTATCGTTTATACAGACTCTGGAAATACAGCTATCGTATCATTTATATAGACTCTGGAAATATTGCTATCGTATCGTTTAGACTCTGGAAATACAGCTATCGTATCGTTTATATAGACTCTGGAAATACAGCTATCGTATCATTTATATAGACTCTGGAAATATTGCTATCTTATCATTTATACAGACTCTGGAAATATTGCTATCGTATCATTTATAATATAGACTCTGAAAATATTGCTATCGTATTGTTTATATAGACTAAAATATTGTTATCGTGTTGTTTATATACAGCAGACTCTGGAAATATTGCTATCGTATCATTTATATTCACTCTAGAAATATTGCTCTCGTATCATTTATATAGACTGGAAATACAGCTATCGTATCGTTTATATAGACTCTGGAAATATTGCTATCGTATAGTTTATACAGAGACTGGAAATACACCTATTGTATCGTTTATATAGACTGGAAATACAGCTATCGTATCGTTTATATAGACTGGAAATACAGCTACCGTATCATTTATATAGACGAAATACAGCTATCGTATCATTTATATAGACTGGAAATACAGCTATCGTATCGTTTATATAGACTCTGGAAATACAGCTATCGTATCGTTTATATAGACTGGAAATATTGCTCTTGTATCGTTTATATAGACTCTGGAAATATTGCTCTCGTATCATTTATATAGACTCTGGAAATACTGCTATTATATCGTTTATAAAGGCTCCAACATGCTTGAATGCGTCGGTTCTCACAACTTAATAGCAGCTCTCCACACCGCTCAATCTCTGGCAGCCTCCCTATTCAGTCCTAGCCCTGAGGTCACACCCTATGGCCTCTTCCCAGGTCTTTTTCAGTCTGCCTCTCACCCCTACCCTCAACCTTGCCACTTATCACCTTCCGCACCCAACTGTTACTCTCCATTAAAAATAAAATCAAGGCATCTGAGAGAAGACCAAGTACCAATGGAACTTAGAAATCTGCATATACGACAAGGCTTTACTATCACACCACTGATTTCCCTAGACAAATAGCTAAGGAAGAGGTGTTAGGGAGCTTCCTTTTGAATGCAGGGGTCTCCAACTGACTTAAGTTTAACCCCTAAAATAAATCATTACAGAAGAGATGTCAGGGAGCTTCCTGTTGTGTGTTAATTCACTCCTGCCACAGCCAATGGTTTTATCCAGCTCTGGGGATATTTTATTTACTGATGGGGTAACAATGGCTATCTGTCTTCTGTTGCAAGTCTCCAAAGACTTAAAACTATATGGAAAAGTTAAGAATGAAACCTAAGGCACAAGGGGTGGCAGTGATCATTTCCTGGGATATAGTTGTTAGCACTGCCAATTTAACTGCAGCACACTTACTGCAAATAATTCCACTTAGCAAAATTGAGTTTTTAATGTTCTGCATGATTCTTGCAACTTTAGCTTCCTCAGCTATTTAAGCACAAGTTGCAGTGCATTTTGACTAACACCTACTGAGGCCAGTTCTGCAACCAACTGGCAATTAACAAAAGCAGCACCACAGCAAGATTTATAGAAAACTATACGTTATGTATGAAACACTCCACTGGCCCATCAATGGTTATTTCAACAGACTGGCACCTAAGTGAGTATGTATAACATATTTAAATATACTCATCTTGTAGTATCCAGCCAAGTTGCTCCCCTTCATCACTGGTGGTGGTGGTGGTGATGGTGGTGATGGTGATGGTGGTTGATGTCTTACCACCAGACACCCACCACAGCAGGGGTGGCCTCCTCTGCCATCGAGCTGCCCTCGTCATACTGCCCTAAAGTACAAACATGCTTTACAACTCCACCCTTGAACTACAATGCCAGTGCTACCTCAACCATCAACACTAGTTAAATCTTAGGCTGAAGAACATACTGAAGGCTGTATCAAACCAGCCATTTCAAGGAGTCTATCAGTTAATATTCTTGCCATACACATATGTACCTATCTCTCAGGAGGAGGATGGTGGACTGCAGAAGGGGAATTTTAGCATGAAGTCTCCTAGATTCATATCCAGATAAGCATGAACCCACAACTGAGTTAAGGGCTCTAGTAAGTAAGCTTCTCAGTGAAATATGTTAACACCCAAATATGCCTAGTAACCAATGCATTTATTCCTATACAGTATAATGCTACTTCCCTATTCAAGTTAGGCAAATGCAAACAGCAAACTAGCTAGGAACAATCATCATTTTCCTTCATCCTGATCTTTTCCACCTAATGCTGGAGTGAGGAAGGGTGCAGAAAGGAAGGACAGGGAAAGAAATAATAGAGGAAGCACTTACATTTATACCTCAACATTTTTACCTGCCTAATGGAGTGGGAAAAGGGAACTTATTTCCTTCATTCATTCATTTATAAAAACTCCAAGATGCTTCCATACATCAGCCTTGATCACCTAATGGCAGTTCTCCATGCTGCTTGATCTCTAGCAGCTTCTCTGTCCAGCCCTTTATCCCTGAGGACACTGACTTCATACCAGGTCTTTCAGTCTGCCTCTCAACTTTACCCTCCATGCTCACACCTCTCACCCTTCGCACCCAAATGTCATCCCCCATCCTCTCCACATGCCCAAACCATCTCACTCTACCCCTCCTAATCACAACACCACTACACTCCAGTCCCATCCTTCTTCCCAAACCATCTCAGTCTACCCCCTTCACATCACAACACCAATACACTCCAGCCAAACCATCTCAGTCTACCCCCTTCACATCACAACACCAATACACTCCAGCCCCATCCTGCCTCACAAAACTATCTCAATCTACCCCTTAACTCTACCCTCAACACTCACACCTCTCCCCCACTGCAGCCAGTTGCCATCCTTCATTCTCTCCACATGCCCAATGCAATGGACAGTAAATTTCTATGACTGCACCTCTGTAGATATATACTTTACCAATGCCTTCACCCACACTGGATAAAACTTAGGTCATAATGTACCAACTGTTCCCTAATCTTTCTTGCATAGTCTACTGTATAGTCTATTAACTGCTCTAACACCTGTATCTAAATGACTTGTTAATTATGATAAAGAAGGGCTATGGCAGAGGTCGGCAACCTGCGGCTCAGAAGCCGCACGCGGCTCTTAGGACACTTTTGTGGCTCCAGGAGCTTCATAAATAACCATTTATTCTTTCAGAACAAAGGCATCATATTACACATGCAAAGCAACATTAGATTTTTCATTCAGCTTTGATAAGATCTATACTATAAGCAGATCAAACAATATCACTGTAATGTTTTGTTTAGATTTAGCATATTGCAGATTTCTGTTTATGAGAATTTTCTGTATTGCGGCTCCAAAACTACTACATTTTTATGAAACAAAAGATCTATACTACAAGTAGATCAAATAGTATCACCGTAATGTTTTGTTTAGAATACTGCAGATTTCAGTTTCAGAATTTTTTGTATTGTGGCTCCAAGAGTACTTCATTTTTATGAAACTTTAAAACAAATGGCTCTTGTAGCATTAAGGGTTGCTGACCTCTGGGCTATGGGAAAGGTGTACAGGCAAGGTAATGTCAATCTGGCATTAAGCTGTATCCCTCCACAAAAGGACAAAACGCTATACCAATTTATGGGCTAAAATCGGTGCTTCCATCTCAGATTTCTTAACCAAGGAAAAAATAATCTTGCCACTTAGCTATACTGTAGTCTGTCCTTCACCTGATGGAACTGGCCCACTCACAAATTTAGTACTTAATTGATTACAGTTTCATTAATTTTATAGTTATGGAGGTAGGAATGAGTCTCCTTGGTTACTATTTGTTTTAACTGGACATTACCACTCCCACATCAATACAGTGTGCTTGATGGAAATTCAGTTATATATCTATCTAATCTATCTATTGCCAGACATCTTAATCCTGTAAGGTGTGGCCACAAATATCCTCCACACTGTCCTGTCCTCTGCCATCCCTCCAACTCACACCACCCCTCTCATCTCCATCCCTCCAACTCACACCCTCCCTCCACCATATCTACCCACACTCCTCCCTCTTACACACATTCTCTCCCATATCTGCTTGTATCTACTCTCCATCCCTCCAACTAACACCCCCTCCCATCTCTCCACTCCATCCCTCCATCTCATCCTTGGCTATAATGTAAGAATGAGTGTCCTTGCTCAATTCAACCCTCCATAGTTACCTGCCTACACTAACAGACAAACAGGAGTGACAGAAAAGAGAAAGACAGAAAAGAGACAGATAAGACAGACAGACAGACAAGAGAGACAGACAAGAGGAACAAAGATAAGAGACAGGAAAAACAGTCGGGAGAGACAGGAGACAGTACTATACCCACCACAACAGATTTCAACCTCTCCAAGCAGTCATGGCCCCTCTGCTACTCTGAGTTCTCCAGGCAGTCTCCCTTCACTCCTCTTGAACCGCCATCACGCTGCCATCTCTCTGGAACCCTGCTTTCTTGTACCACTTCACTTACACCCACACAAACCCAAGGCCGCCACAGGAACACCACTGCAATGATTGTAGGAACATAATACAAATTATTCACATTTAGAGTAGACAGTTATACAGTATATAGCACTTCTTCTACCTTCTACTTGGCCTATATTTTGCCTTACGCAGTCCATCTCACACAGTTCAGTGGCAGAACAAGGTAATGCTATAGAGTACCCTTTCCACAGCACTTCTTCATGACTACCAACATTCTACTCATCTACAGTTACAATTCAAAATTCATGATGCTATGATATTTTAAACCAAAAAAGAAGGGCATAGCATCATATTCTAATAAAATTTTGTTACAGCCAGGTATTCAAAGTGAAAGTTGTTTTTATACCTATAGCCACTTCTGAATCAGTCACTCCTGCAAAAGAATACCACGATGTGTTTGCATTTGACGAGCTGTAGTTATAAGTTAGGAATGAGTCTCCTTGGTTACTATTCCAATTTACAACTACTAAAATCTGACTGGTCACTCCCACACAAAATACGAAGATATGGTTGCATCTGACGAGCTGTAGTTATGAGTTAGGAATGAGTCTCCTTGGTTACTATTCCAATTTACAACTACTAAAATCTGACTGGTCACTCCCACACAAAATACGAATAAGTGGTTGCATCTGACGAGCTGTGGTTTTGAGTCAGGGATGAGTCTCCTTGGTTACTATTCCAATTTACATCTAAAATTTGATGCTAGTCATGAACAAGTGCTATGAGTCTCCTTGGTTACTAGCTTGCTTTTACTCTACCATGGCCTAAAATTGCCATTTCTCCATCCTGAATGCTGAATTTGTTATGCTCTCGACATCAAGGCCAGGTTTCTTAATTAGGGGCCTAAGCAAAGCACTTTTCTCAGACCGCACAAAATTACTTTCTAAGAAGCATCTATTTATTATGTTGCAGATAAAGTCTGCAGCGTGCTCATACACATCAGGCAGTTGTGACATGTTACATGGATCGAGTGAGCAAATTGTTTTATTTAGTTCTCTGATGTAACATTTGACTTCGTTTACATCCAGTGAAGGAAATGTTGAAAGCAAATGATCCACGGTGCACCATGGCTGGAAGTCAACTGAGTATGCTTCACTCGAGAACTTCTGTCTAAATCACTTCTTATGTGAGATATCTTACTTGTAAAAAATGAAGCAAAATCAGAAGCCAATTGGGTATCAGATACAGAAGTTGGTTTAACAATTACATTCCTCCGACCAACCAAGCTGTTCACAACTGCAGACAATTTTTTTGTATCACCACCACATGAATCAACTATATTTTGATAATATCTAGCCTTTGGGCTTTTTCAGTGTGAATGACTGCTCTTCTCGCAAAAACATAACGCAAACGATTTACTTTGGTCCGCTGCAAGTGCCACTCACGTTCTGCCCTTCTACGCTGTCTACACAAAGAATTAATGGATGGACCATACCACAGAGAATCATCACGTACAGTGATTTTTTTTACTACCTCAGGATAATAATGGGCCTGTGCTAGAGGGTACAGGGCATTGTGGTTCCCAGGCTGCCGCTTCCGCCCAATAGAGAGGGGCCCGAACCTGGGAGTAGCGCCCCAGGAGGTTGCCCTATCAGTGGGTGTATAATGGCGGGATAGTTGCAGTGCCAAGACGCGCTTGGAGGGTGTCCCTGCAGCTGTGCTGGCGGGGTGCCCCGAGGCCACTACCACAGCCACTGACAAGCTGGTGGGCTAGGGGTCCCAAATCCATTGCCTGGACCTGGGACTGTGCAGTGAGTGGGACCTGTGCTGTGTCTGTCCCCCTTTATTAATACTGAAGATGACAAAACAAAATAAGTTTCAAAGCAAGCCTGAGGACAGTAAATCATTCATGGGGATGAGGGTGGGTTCATGGAATGTGGGAAGTTTGAGGAGAAGAGCAGGGGAAGTCGTTGAGGCATTCAGTAGGAGGTGGGTGGATGTGGCGTGTTGGCAGGAAGTCCGGTACAAGGGTGGATCAGCCAGAAAGATTGTTGGGAAGGACTGTTGCTATAAGTTGTTTTGGCAGGGGGGGACAGACGGATATGGAGGTGTTGGTGTGATGGTTGCGGAGAAATGGGTGGAATATGTTATAAATGTTTTGAGAGTAAGCGATAGGATATTGGTAGTGAAAATTCTGTTGGGAAGAAAGATAGCTGTGATTATATCGGCATATGCTCCACAGGCAGGATTGGATGAATCAGAGAAAGATAGATTTTGGGATGATTTAATACGTGTAGTGGGTGGTATGCGGGATGATGAGATAGTGATTTTGGGAGGGGACTTAAATGGTCATGTAGGTGAAGCAGCACAAGGTTATGAAGGAGTGCATGGGGGATGTGCATATGGTCTAAGGAATGCAGAAGGGGAAAGGATACTCGAGTTTGGGGAGGCAACGGACGTGATTGTGTGCAACACATATTTTAGGAAAAGAGACAGTAGGTTAATTACGTATGAGTCTGGGGGAAATAGCAGTCAGATAGATTATTTTCTGGTTAGAAGGGCCGATAGGAGGTTAGTGAGGGATGTTAAAGTTATAGGAAGTGAGGAGCGTGTGCAGCAGCACAAACTCTTGATTTGTGATATGGTGCTTAAAGAACAAGTGATGAAAAAGAGGACTTATGTACCTAGGAGGAAAATATGGAAGCTGAAAAACCAAGTAGTAAGGGATGCCTTCTATAGCGAGTTGAGGAGGGTGGTGGCTGAACAGGGAGCTGTAGACAGAGGCATTAATGAACAGTACAGAGCCCTCAAGAAATAGTTCTTGAGAGTTACTGATGTAACATGTGGCTGGACAAGAGGACCACCAAGACATAAAGTAACTTGGTGGTGGGATGAGGGTGTAGAAGCTGCAATTAAGGAGAAAAGAGGGCTTTTCCAGGAATGGAAGAAGGGTGGTAGCAAAGAGGAATATTTGGCTGCCAAGCATAGGGCTAGGAGAGGGGTATACAGGGCAAAGTCTGAGTCACAGAGACAATTACTTGATAACCTAAATCATGGGGAAAGGAAAAATATATTTAGGGTGGCAGGTCAGGTGAAGAGGGATAATCGGGATATCATAGGTGAGCAGTGTGTGAAGAATGATGAAGGAAAGGTAGTGGTGAACAGTGAGGATATTAAAGATGCATGGAGAGAGCAATATAACCGGTTGTTGAATGAGGAGTTTGACTGGGACAGGGAAGGTTTGGAGCCAGCAGATCCAGTGTCTGGCCCTTGGCCTTTGATTGATACTGCTACTGTGAGTGAGGCAATAGGCAGGATGAGGGTGGGGAAGGCAGCAGGTGTGTCTGGGTTGACTGCCGAAATGTTGAAGGCCTCAGGCGATATAGGGGTGAGTTTAGTCACAGACCTGATAAATAGGATTATTTATGAGTGTGTTGTCCCAGATGATTGGTTGAAGTGTGTAATTGTAAATGTGTATAAAGGGAAGGGTGATGCCCTGGAAAAAGGAAATTACAGAGGTATAAAGCTTTTAGATCAGATAATGAAGGTAATGGAGAGAGTTTTAGAAGGTATGATTTGAGAAAGAGTGAATATTGATGAGATGCAGTTTGGGTTTATGCCAGGTCGGGGGACCACTGATGCCATATTCATTGTTCGACAGCTTCAGGAAATATATATATTGGTAGGAGAAGGGATCTTTATTTCGTTTTTGTTGATTTGGAAAAGGCCTTTGACAGAGTCCCTAGAGAGGTGGTGAAGTGGGCAATGAGAAAGCTTGGCTTGGAGGAGTGGCTGGTTAGGGTGGTTATGGCCATGTATGTGGGTGCTCACACCCAGGTGAGAGTGAATGGAGATTTGAGTGATGAGTTTTCCGTGAATGTTGGTGTGCATCAGGGGTCAGTCTTGAGTCCCATGTTGTTTATCATGGTACTTGAAGCCCTTTCACGTGACTTTAGAAACGGACTCCTGTGGGAGTTGTTGTATGCTGATGATTTGGTGTTGATTGCAGAGAATGAAAGGGAGGCGGAGGAAAGGTTTAGGAAGTGGAGAGATGGTATGGGGCAAAAGGCTTTAAGGTTAAATGCAGATAAAACAAAAGTGATGATATCTAGGGTTGGTGGCGGTACTGTCAAAGACGAGGGAGAGTGGCCATGTGCAGTTTGCCATAAGGGCGTGGGAAGTAATTCCATCTTGTGTGGTGTGTGTGATAAATGGGTGCATAAGAGATGTAGTGGTATCAGAGGTAGACTGCGAGATAATGCTGCTTTTATGTGTACGGCGTGCCAAGGTGAGCAGGTGGAGATTGTCAGATGTGAAATGATTGAACTTGCTCGTGAATCTCTTGAGTGTGTGGAAGAGTTTTGTTACTTGGGAGACATGTTGTGTGCTGGAGGTGTGCTGGTTGGAAGAAGTTCAGGGAGCTCTTGCCTCTCCTGACATTGAGAGGGCTCTCCCTACGTGCTAAGGGGTCTTTGTATGCAGCATGTGTTAGGAGTGTAATGCTGTATGGCAGTGAGACCTGGGCAGTGAAGGAGGAAGACATTCGCCGGCTCAGACGTACAGAAATGACAATGATTAGGTGGATGTGCAGTGCGTCCCTGCGACCAAGGCCTGGAGGGGCTGGGTTTACAATGGAAGAGTTGAGAGGTAGGATGGGACTGGAGTGTATTGGTGTTGTGATGAGGAGAGGTAGCTTGAGGTGGTTTGGACATGTGGAGAGGATGGGGGATGATAATTGGGTGAGGAAAGTGAGAAGTGTTAATACTGGGGGTGGGGTTATGAGGGGCAGACCAAGAAAGACATGGGACGAGGTCATGAAGTGTGACCTTAGGGTTAAGGGACTGAACAGGGAGGCTGCAATGGATCGTGCAACGTGGAGAGCCGCCATTAGGTGACCAAGGCCGACACATGCAAGCATGTTGGAGCCTTTAAAAACAAAAACGAAACGAAACACATGCATTTCATAAAACCCTTCAAATAATCCATCCAACTTTTCAAGTTAAATAAGTGCTGTCAACCCTCATCATGTACTCCCCCATACAAATGTCATCCAATCATCATCTATCTGCTCAGCAAAAAATCTAACACACACCAAAATGAGATACTGGTCTCTGGTTTGAATAAATCTACACTATCAGTCTACATATAGCCGGACCCCTTAATCCTGTAAGGGGTGGCCACAAACAAATTGCCTCCAAGTCGCCCTGTCTCCTGCCATTTCACTGATCCCCCCCTCTCATATACTTCTCCATTCCTACCTTATCCTCAGTCTCCCCTTCCTTCTCCCTCAACTCCCTATTCCAAATGAGGAGGATGGTGGACCGTAGGAGAAATGGAACTTCTGGTTTCCTGTCCAGGCAGCTGGCTGGTATTAACGTGGCAGCTGGCTGGTATTAATTTGGCTTTCTTCTCCCCCCCTGCTCCCTCTCTGTAGGCGGTTTCCATGGCTCAGTCAACTCACACACCTGAAAATATACTATACATTAGTTCTTTCCTTTCAAACCTTGATTAACAAAAGTAGCTTGTTGGCAGCAAGAACATTATCATCTGGAGACAACATGAGTTAAATTACTTGGCAATACCAAATGCAAGATGTTTTTAATAATAATTCATCCATCCATCCATCATCCAATCCTACACTGCCCCATGTGGAGCATAGGAGCCCAGGGCTAGGCAATTGGTCCCGACAATTAAGATGAGAGTGACCAGCCTCACTCATCCCTGAGTGGCATTACATAAGCAATCAACCCCAACCACCCCTTGGATATAATCCTTCACCGGCTCAATCCAATTGGAACATCACAATTACCCACAAAATCACCAGGCGCCAAAATTTGGTTATATGGTTACAACCCAGCATAGTAAATGGTTTCCTGGTGCACAGGAAACCATTTGACTTGTCACTCAGTGTAATCACCCACAGGCTGAAGGAAGGGGAAAGAATGAAGGAAAGAAAGACAGAAGAGGGAATGTAAAGTCACCCGTAGGCAGAAGGACAAGGAAAGAATGAAGGAAAGAAAGACAGAAGAGAATAGAAGGAAAGAAGGATGGAGGAGAGGAAAGGGCAGACACCCGAGAACAGCACTACATCGAGTGAGTGGATGGTGAGCGCCCCCACCTACCACAAATAATAATAATAGTAATAATAATAATAATAACTACTTAAAGAATAACGAGAACTACTCTAAGTCTCAATGGCATGCCTAATGGGCCACATCCCCATACATCATTCAAGGCCCTGAAATCCTGATACCACAACACAGGCATAACTATCCACACACATGCATTTCATAAAAACCATCCAATAATCCATCCAACTTTTCAAGTTAAATAAGTGCTGTCAACCTTCATCATGTACTCCCCCATACAAATGTCATCCAATCATCATCTATCTGCTCAGCAAAAAATCAAACACACACCAAAATGAGATACTGGTCTCTGGTTTGAATAAATCTACACTACCTGTCTACCTATAGCAGTACGCCTTAATCCTGTAAGGGGTGGCCACAAACAAATTGCCTCCAAGTCACCCTGTCTCCTGCCATTTCACTGCTCCCCCCCCTCTCATATACCTCTCCATTCCTACCTTATCCTCAGTCTCCCCTTCCTTCTCCCTCAACTCCCTATGCCAAATGAGGAGGATGGTGGACCGTAGGAGAAAGGGAACTTCTGTAGCAGTACGCCTTAATCCTGTAAGGGGTGGCCACAAACAAATTGCCTCCAAGTCACCCTGTCTCCTGCCATTTCACTGCTCCCCCCCCTCTCATATACCTCTCCATTCCTACCTTATCCTCAGTCTCCCCTTCCTTCTCCCTCAACTCCCTATGCCAAATGAGGAGGATGGTGGACCGTAGGAGAAAGGGAACTTCTGGTTTCCTGTCCAGGCAGCTGGCTGGTATTAACGTGGCAGCTGGTTGGTATTAATTTGGCTTTCTTCTCCCCCCCTGCTCCCTCTCTGTAGGCGGTTTCCATGGCTCAGTCAACTCACACACCTGAAAATATACTATACATTAGTTCTTTCCTTTCAAACCTTGATTAACAAAAGTAGCTTGTTGGCAGCAAGAACATTATCATCTGGAGACAACATGAGTTAAATAACTTGGCAATACCAAATGCAAGATGTTTTTAATAATAATTCATCCATCTATCCATCATCCAATCCTACATTGCCCCATGTGGAGCATAGGAGCCCAGGGCTAGGCAACTGGTCCCGACATTTAAGATGAGAGTGACCAGCCTCACTCATTCCTGAGTGGCATTACATAAGCAATCAACCCCAACCACCCCTTGGATATAAACCTTCACCGGCTCAATCCAATTGGAACATCACAATTACCCACTAAGTCACCAGGCACCAAAATCTGGTTATATGGTTACAACCCAGCATAGTAAATGGTTTCCTGATATAGACATAATTTCCATCAGTAACCTTCAGAATGACACCAAGGTGTAATGTACAAAATAATTCGCTATGGACAAGGTGTTAGGAAATCTCGTCACATATAATATGGCCCAAAACCTTATGACATCTAACCTTCAATCCGATGACCTAACAGTAATGAGGGGGATATGAAGACTAAAGCTCACCCTTTCAATTAGGAAAGGTTGCTTCCTAAATGAATAAAACTGCTTGTCGGTATCCACACTATAATGAACCCCTTCAATACGATGTCTACTAGATTTAATTATTGCAACTACCAGGAGACTTTATTCAACTTATGACATCTCAAAACTCTTCACCTTAAGTGGAACTGCCGAGACAGACAAAGAAACAGACAGACGGAAGCAGAGACTAACAGAGAGACAGAGGCACAGGCAGAGGAAGATTTAGAGGAAGAGAGATTGGATCAGTTGCAAGGACAGGGAAAACTGAGGAGAGGAAATCAGGTAAGGAGAAGGGTAGAAAGACCGAGAGAGAGACTGAGACAGAAAGCAGGAGGCAGAGACAGAGAACATGATGCAGAGGTGAGTGCATGCAACTGAATGAGGTAAACGTGAGAGGATGCGGGGTTTGGAAGTGGACGAAATGGAACGATTCTTTCAGTCCAAAATGGAGCAAGAAAGAGGAAGGAGAAAATAAGTTACTTAATGACCAAGTGTAAGATGGTGAATTGAAGTAGGAAATGTAAATGTGGAAGACAGGAAGACAAAAGATTATTAATGAGAAGCAGTGGAAAATAGTGATTTGAAAGCAGGAATTGCATACATGGAAGGCAAGACAATGCTTGATAGTGTCCTGGTACCAACACAGACGTCAGGCAGTGAAATCTGAACAGTGATAGCGAGGTAAACAAAGAATATTTACACTCCCACTATATTTTGCATTCTGAAGTAAGGCGAAGAGCTGTGAAATACAACACTTTCTGTTTAAATTTTAACAATTGAACAGAAGACAGAGCTGTGAAATAACTATGCACCTCACATTTCAAGAAATATATTATATTTTAACTTTTTTTTTAGCATAAACATATATTTTGGCTACTCAGAACTATCATACACGCTGAAATGTATGGGGAAATATTATTTGGTTTCAGTTTCATGGATGGGAGAGAGTTCGTTACCTTTCTGTTTGATTTAGTTCAGGAAGACAGCTGTTCAGGAGAGGAGCATAAACACCCCAAAGAGGAGAGAGAGAGAGAGAGAGAGAGAGAGTGAGTATATATTTTTCCTTATAGAAAACATCTGACACACCCGAAACACACACACATACACACTAAAACAGACACACACACAAACTTACACTTCCACACAGAACCGGCGAAACTTGAACTGTTACACCCGTAGACTTTCAGAGAGCATAATTTCTTATATAGCTATTTTATGGGCGACCGAAAGTTAGGTTAGGTCACTTTGGGCAGGGTTTGGTCTGATTAGATAATTTTTGGTTGGGTTGGGTTCAGATCGACTAGATATAGACGGATTAGGTTAGATTGCTTTAGAATAACTCGGTTTTGATATATTTTGGGTTGGGTTCTATTGGGTTGGGTTAGGCTGGGTTAGGTTCGGTTGGATTTGGTCATTTGAGGCTTGAGTGGGTTTCGTTAGGTCGGGTATTGTATGGTTAAGTGAGACTGGGTAGGATTAGGCAGGGTTAGATGCAGTTAGGCTGCGTCAGAATTAGTTAGTTTAGGTATGGGGAGGTTAGGTGAGATAGTGAGGTTAAATACACAACCCCCTCCTCCCATCTGATTCTGTGACCTACGTTTTGGCTTCAGTCTTTCTCTCCCTATTTCACTCTCTCGTAAAAGTCTTGGTCCCTGTCGAAACGCCTAAATTTACTGCAATGTCAAAGTGGTTTATGCATTGCGGTCTCTTGTTGGTCGGTCCATCCAAAGTCAAGTATCGCGGAGGTGGACGTGGTTTTGTGTGTGTGTGCGTGTGTGTGTGTGTGTGTGTGTGTGTGTGTGTGTGTGTGTGTGTGTGTGTGTGTGTGTGTGTGTGCGCGTGTACGCTTGAAGCTGTGTATACTTGAGTAATGCCCACATGCACACACAAATGCCTGGACAGTAGTGTGTGTGTGTGTATTAAAAAAAAAAAAAAATGGATAGACAGAGAGGGAGGCGGGGTGAGTCAGCATCCATGTTCTTGAGTATCCCAAGCGTTTTAAGCCAAATTACATGCGCTGGGGAGACAGTTGGACTTTGTACCTTACGTCAGGGATCCATAAGGCCTATTTTCCCTCATCCAGGTCGGCGTTGGTATAGGGAAAAATTACCCTTCAGTCACCGACCCTTAAGGATCGGGATTGGGCCACAGGGGTAGTTCCACTCTATAAACTTTATCCAAAAACAAGCACCTTTTCCATGCTCTCTTTCCTCTTTCCTTATCCATCCGTTCCTTCCTTTCCCCCCTTCCTTCCTAACCTCCTTTCCTCGCTATCTCCGCCCTTCCTTCCTTCTTTTCGTCTCAACCTTCCCTTTCCTTCCTTCCTACCTTCCTTCCTTTCTTCTCTACCATCTCCTTCCTTCCTTCATTCATTCACTCATTCATATCCTACTTCCCTCCCTCCCACCCTCCCTTTTTCCCTTCCTTCCTCGCCACCACGGCAGGATGCAAGAGGCAGCCACTTTTCCCTGCGTGTGGTTGTAAACGTGGGCGATAATCTGTATTTATAAGGTAAGTCTTCCCCTGAGGCGGCTTATAGGGACTCACCGATATTGGAAGAAGAGGGACTGGAGGCAAAGTGATGGACGAGATGCGTGTGAAGGAAGAGACGGGAGAGAAAAAGTGACCAACAAGATGAGGGGAAGAAGAAAGGAGTGTTGGAGGAAAGAGGGAAGAAAGGATGGGGGGGGGAGGAAGTGGGTGAGGAGATGAAATAAAGTGAGGAAGGATAAACGAAGTGAAGAGAAAAAGAGATGAAACTATAGCCTGCAAGACAAAGTGCTGGGAGGTGGGGTTGCCATGCCCGTACAAAAAAAAGTTTCATTTCCAGTCCTACACTCCTATCAGTTTCAGTTGCATTATCTGACAGGCGGGGAACTAGGGGTCAAAAACCAATCTTCCTCTTCCCCATGGATAGCATTATATTCCTACAGGTATATATCTTCATACTTAAGTCTTTCTATTAAATTAAGGTCTGGCCACAGTAAAAAGAAAGCAAAGTCTAACCAGATTGTAAATTTATATGACCAATCTCTCTCTCTCTCTCCTGTTTTGTAAGGCAGCCATCAACTAATTTCCTCTCCTCCTCTTCCTCCTGCTTCTCTGCCGTCCATCATCGGCTTATCTCTCTCCCCTCTCTCTCTCCCTTTCTGTCACCCATTATTTTCTCCTTCATCCATTTGCATCCCTCGCATTATCCCCTCATTTGTTCCCCTAATCTCTCTCTTCTCTAATCTCTGTCTCTGTCTGTTTGCCCGTCTGTCTTTCTGTCTATTTATCTACATTGTTACTCTCCCCCACCTCCTATTCTCACATCCCTCCCACCCCCCACCTCTCTCTCTCTCTCTCTAACACGTCTATATTTTGAATTAGGGAAGCAAATGGCTAAACTGAGTGTTGTACTTTGTAGGCAAACCTAAACCTCTTACATACACATCTCTCTCTCTCTCTCTCTCTCTCTCTCTCTCTCTCTTAACTGCCTTAACAGAAACGAACTGTAATATTCCTCATACTAATGACGGACTGATATAGACAGATAAATACTGAGAAAGAGAGAGAGAGAGAGAGAGAGAGGAACAGAAGCACAGCCGGCAAAAGAGCAAGAAGATGAAAGGCCTTGGAAAAGACTATGAATTATGGATACCTGGAATGAATACCGCGATGATGAATGAATGTGATATGAATGTTGTGGAAATTTATGATGTTGAAGGAATGTTAAGTCAATGTTGCAATGTTGTGATGTGGAGGGAATGTTATGATGTGGAGGGAATGTTGTGATGTGGAGGGATGTTATGATGTGGAGGGAATGTTGTGATGTGGAGGGAATGTTGTGATGTAGAGGGAACGTTATGATGTGGTGGGCAATGTTATGATGTGGAGGCAATGTTGTGATGTGGAGGGAATGTTGTGATGTGGAGGCAATGTTATGATGTGGAGGCAATGTTATGATGTGGAGGGAATGTTGTGATGTGCAGGGAATGTTGTGATGTGGAGGCAATGTGATGTGGAGGGAATGTTGTGATGTGGAGGGATTGTTGTGAGGGAATGTTGTGATGTGGAGGGATTGTTGTGAGGGAATGTTGTGATGTGGAGAGATTTCAACTTAATGCCATTCCCTTATTCCCCTCTTTTTCACATGCTTGCCTTCTATACATATCCCCTCTCTCTCTCTCTCTCTCTTTAATCCCTCCACCCCCGTGTCTTTCCTCCACTCAGCACAAGTCCATTACGACATCTTTAACGGAGTAATTGTGATCCACTATGATTCTCTCTCTCAGACCACGGAGCTGAGCAGACGTGCTGACCTACCACTCTGTCTAGTATTCACACTCACGAGTTTGAGCAATGGATATTTCTGTGCTTGAAACACTGATATCTACTCAAGATAAGGCATATCAAGGCGCACTGGAAATTTTCATGAAGCAAGAAAATGAAAAACTGCAAGCATTCCTAGTAACGGTGATTGAACTCATTAAAAGCTTGGAGTTCAAGCAAGGAGAAGTAGCGGACTTGCAACACCAAACAAAGCAGTTGGAAAATGATAAGAAAGGCAAAGAAACCTTGATCAAGAAATTGACAGATGATCTAAATGCAAGTGAGAAAGTAATTCAAGAACTAGAAGAACGCTGCAATTACCAAGAGGATTATAGTCGCCGAAATAATATCAAAATAACTGGCCTAGAGGAAAGTCAAGAAGGTGAAACCTGGGAACAGTCCACCGTTCATGTCTGCAAGTTGTTGGAAGAAAGGCTTCAATTACCCAAGATCAACCTGGAGCGGGTTCACCGAGTTGGACGACGACATGACAACAAGCCTCGGCCAATTATAACCCGCTTCTTAAGATTCAGTGATCGTGAGGCGGTGCTCCGGAAGGCAGCAAAACTACGAGGTACAGGAATTTACATAAATGAAGATCTATGTCCAGCCTCGCAAGAAATAAGAAGAACGAAGTTATCCTTACTCAAGCAGGCCAGGAGTGAAGGAAAAATAGCATATTTCAATCACACTAAACTAGTCATCATGGAAAGACCGGTAACGAGCAGGAACGATGGTCCGAATGGTGGTGCTGTTGCTCACCGTAGTCCTGGTGCTGGCGTTGGTGCAGAGGGAATCATCACTGGTGCCTCGCTTAGTGCAGGTGGCAGTAGAAGTGCTGGTGATCCTGGTGCTGGTGCAGGCTCCCTCACTGCTGATGGAGCAGTCGCTGGTGGTAGCACTGGTGTTGGTGAACGGACTGGTGGTGTTGGTGAGGCAGTTGCCACTCGCACAACCAGTATGGAGGGAGCAAAAGGCGCCACCGGTACTGCTGATGCTGCTGATATACCAGGTGTTGATGGACGTGCCACGGCTGGATTAAGCATGTGGGAGGCCCGGGGCCCGCTTGGAAGGGAGGCCCCCTTTCCAACTCCCCCAATGGCATACACCACAGACTGGTAACCTAAATCCTAATATATAAATAGGACACTTTTATTTAGGAAATACTGAACCGGGACTATTCATCCAATGCTGTAATATGTAATGCATAAACACGAAATGAAATGAACACAAGTTGCTCTGGTGGGAGGCCCCCTCTTGGTGGGTGGCCCAGGGCCCGGGCCCCTTGGGCCCCCCCCTTAATCCGGCGGTGGGACGTGCTCCTTCGGGCAAGGAGTATGCTACCAGAAAGAATACAAGAGTATCTAAGAAATAAGTAGCTAAGTAACAGTTACCTGGACATTTTTCTTTCTTTAATTTTTTTTTTTTTTTTGCATGTTAGATAACAGTAATTTTTTTTTCATTTTCTAGTCTTAATGATGCAGAGCTTGTTAGGCTGTCGACACAATTACCATAACTATCCTCTAACAGTCATCGATAAAATGATGTTTAATCCATTTCAGTACAACGAAAGTGACAAAGTAGACAATAACTTGACTGATTATGAATCAGATGAACTTACATGTAACTACTACTTTTCTGATTCGGTTTAAACTTACTGATACCAGCCTCAAGTTGCTGTCATATAATATCAACAGTGTTCCACTACATTTGGAATCATTATTTGACCAATGCTTACATTCTCTAGAGATTAAATTTGACATTATTGGATTATGTGAAACAAGATTAACTGGTGTTTTATATGTTATGTATTTGTGTGTGTGTGTGTGTGTGTGTATGTATATTTATATATATATATATATATATATATATATATATATATATATGTATGTATTTTTTTTTTTTAGCTCAGTCACGAATGCTCCTTACTTAACTATTGCATGAGGTCCGTAAGAGAGTCTCGACTCATCGGACCTATATGTGCGTACATGTAAAGTTTTCCAATATTGTACTATCTGTTGTGGACAACAAAAACATATTAATAAAATCTCTCTCTCTCTCTCTCTCAATTCTTCTTCATTTCTTGAATCCTTCTCTCCCTCACTCCATCTAACCAATCCTTCCTCCCTCTCCTTCCCATCTCTTCAGATATCTTCCCTCCCTCCACTTCACTCTCCTTTCCTCCACTCTACTTCTCTACACTTCTTCTCCCTCTCTCACTTCTCCTTTCTTTCCTTCCTTCTTCTTCATTCTACTTATTCTTTCCAACTCGTCATCTTTCCCTCCCACACGTTCCTTTCCTCCATTCCTCTTTCTTTTCCCCCTTCTCTCCTTCCCACCTCTTCAGCTTTCTCCATCCTTCCTTCCCTCCTCTTCAACTTTCTCCTCCTTCCTTCCCTCCATCTTCCTCCAACCTCCCTCCACTTCCTCTCCCTCCTCCACCCCGCCTCAGTGAACCAGCTGGAGCAACAATACGTGAGGAATAAATTTCTGGCGCTGTCACCCCAACACTCCAGATTACAGTCCAGAGAGCCAACACCCCCGTTACACAGGCCAGGCGTCACCCAGGCTGGCAAGTATATAGGCCAGGAATTATATAAGGTGCCAGGTATATAGGGCAGCAGCGTCATGAGGTCAAGTTACGTTACAGGATGGAGCTGCAGGGCATGGTACTGCAGGTGTGTACAGGGCAGAGGGTTGATGCTATATAGGGCAGGAGTATCACACGGTTGGGTTATGCAGGGTCAAGTTACGGTTAGTGCTGTTACGTATGGTCCAGTTACGCGGGTGTTGTTACAAAGGACTGAATTACATAGGGTACGAGGTACAAAGGGTGTGAGGGATACCCTGTACAGGAGGCGTGACATAGGATATAACAATATGACACGTCACATAGGGTAGAATCATACAGGGCAGTATTACATACATTAGAATCATATAGGACAAGGTTTCATATGGTGGAATTATACAGGACAGAGTTATATATGGCAAACGTACGGCACGGTAATACAAACCCGTTACAAAGACGCATCGCGACAAACGGGCCTGTAAAATGTGCAACGGATATTTTAGAATACCAAGTGGCGGTCAGTCACACCAAGTCGTAAGTTTAAAAGGGGAGAAAATAGTGATAAAGTGAAAAATATATACCAATGACGAAAAGGGGAATGAAATTAACACTAACTTAAACCTACAAGAACAAAATCAAGCAAGGTCGAACAGGATTGTCAAACTAGCTCTTGCAGAAGTTATCCTAAAGTTCCAAATGTTAATAATAAAGAAAAGCCAGAACATAAACTAGCCCTTGGGTTGTAAAGCCTCTGGGGGCTTGCAGTAAAGACCTGGCATAAAAATAAAGACAGACTCTTGACACTAATATAACATGTGACATTAGCTAGGGCAATAACAGTGATTCTAAATCAACAATTCTTATAAACAAAAGCAATCTCAAAATAATCTAATAAACCTATCATGTGCTGACAATAAACATTAACTCACGTGTGGCAGATAAACTACTATATTATACCAATATTCCCAGAACAGAGCAGTCCAACACACCGGTCTAGCTCAAGCGGTTAACTAACTCGAGGGTTGTTGGTTGGTTGGTTAGGGCTTTATGGCCATCACCCAAACCTTGGTCATTAGGCCAAACAATATACTATGTAGAAAGACAAAAACAAAACTAACAAAACTCGAGGGAGTCCCAGCCCGGCTTAAACAAACTCAAAGAAGCGCAACTCAATGAAGCTAGAAGGGCAGAACAGGAACTCAGGGTCGAAACCGTCAGTCTCTCTCGCAGCTACCAACCACGTGGGTGTAGCCTAAGATGAAGTTTTAAACTTGCCCGATATTTACCAGGATTATTCGATGTTACATTAAGTGAGAGTAACAGTGATAGAAACCACAATTATACGGTGTTAAAGTGAGTAATAACAGCAGTGACTGCGAATAGGGTTTTGCAGTGTTACAATGAGTGGTGGTAACAGTAACCAGAAAATGCTTGGTTGCTCTTGCAATGGATATCTGACACATCTTTGTGACAGCGTATGATAGACAGAAGACATAACGTCTGTTAAGAGTTGTTAACTGGACGATAAAAGATGCGTCTGAACGATATATGATTGACTCAGCATGCTGTTTCCTGCAGTCTCATATTTATAAACTCGATTCACAGAATGCTACGCATGGTACTAATAAATGAATATTAAAGATTCTAAATATTACATATGAATATAAGCACTGTGTATCGGCCACACGTAACAAACCATATTGAAGGGGTTCACCTGAGAGAAACAGTGGCGGCAACAACACAAACAAATTAAGCTGAACGTCATCGTACCGAAAGGATTTAATGTCAGGGAAATGTAATAATGCACTTAGAATATTAGGTCTACGCGTCACAATATATCCTCAATCAAGTGGATTACACATGGAATACTAACACACAGTACCGTGAAAGGCCTTAATCCCGTCACTACGATGATCTCTATTCATTTTATGCTGGCTAACTCCGGATAATTTTATTCAGAAGAGTTCTCATATTCAGGGTGTTGTATTCTACCTCAATTACCCCATTACCTACGATGGCAATATATACATCAGCCTCTAATGGAGGTGACGTCTCGTGTTTATCTTACCTACGCTACTGACTGATATTCTTCGGCTTAGGGGAGGCAGTTTCCATAACCTCTTCCCAATGATGACGTCCTTCATATTTTACTTGTTATTCACACATGATTATACTTTAGGTTTGGGCAGCTCTCACGTAGAAAAGGTGTTAAATTCGGTCTGGCTCTCTCCTGTCGACTCTATTCGGCTTGCTAAGAACTAGTTGATTCCAAGAACTTAACCGCACTCCCTGCTCTTCAAGTTCTCCTTCCCCTCCTCAGCAAACTCCTTGGCATCACTTCTTCCCTTCCCTCAGTTCACCTCCCATTCCTCCTAACTCCCCTTTCCTCTCTCCACTAGCTCTTCTTTCCTCCTTCCACTCAAACCATTTCCCTTCCTCCTCCTACCATCACCAAAGACGACTGTGAATCCAACCAAAAAGGCCGAAGTAAGTTAACAAAGGGGAGTGAGTGTTAACTGACAGAATTACCATCATATTAGGCTAACTCTCTTGCCCAAATACATGGGACGGGAGGGATCCAGAGCCAGGAACAGGATAGTAAAAGTTAGGAAATCTATCAACAGAGTCCCTTCAAAATCTGCCTATTTTCAGGAAACATTTCGTTTGGTATTTTTCTTTCGATGGGGAGTGAAATGGATGATGATGATGATGAGGAGGAGGAGGAGGAGAAGGAGGAGGAGGAGGAGGAGGAGAAGGAGGAGGAGAAGGAGGAGGAGTAGGAGGAGGAAAACAGAAACGAAAATAAAGAAGATGAAAGGAAACAAGAAGGGACAAAGAAGAAGAAATTAAAACGAAGAAAGAGCAAAGGCGAAGAAAAAGAGGAAATGAGAAATAAGGAAAACAAAGGAAAAGGAAGAAAGACGAAAGAAAAAAGAAAGAATGAAGAATATAGGAGAAAGATGAACGAAGAAATCAGAGAAGAAAGGAGAAAAGAATGAAGAATGGAGAGAAAAGAGAAGAAAGAGAAGGTAAGGAAGATGAATGATGGAAAAGGAAGAAAGGACGACGAAAGGAGAGAAAAAAGAAGAATGGAGGGAAGAAGAAAGGAGAGAAGGAAGACTGGAGGGAAAAAGAATGGAAAGAAGGAAAAGAAAGGAGTGAAGAAAGGGGAGGTAAGGAAGAAGAATGATGAAGCAGGAAGAAAAAGGAAAGAACATGAGAGAGAAGAAAGAAGAGAAGAAATAAATGAGAGAAGGAAGGAGACAACGGAAGAAGAGAAGAAAAAATGGAGAGAAGAGGAACGAAAGGAGAAAGAATGGAGAAGAAAAAGGGAGCCAAAGAGAAAGAGGAAAGAGGAGGAGAAGAAAGTAGGAGAAAATAAAAGGAAATGAGATGAATGAAAAAGAGAAAGAGAAAAAAAAAAGACGGAAAGAGAGGAAGAGAAGGAAGGTCAGGAAGAGGAGGAAGATTAGGAAGAGGAGGAAGATTAGGAAGAGGATGAGGAAGAACAGGAGGAAGAGGATGAGGAAGAACAGGAGGAAGAGGAGGAGGAAGGAGAGGCAGAAGGAGGAAGAGAAGAAGGAAGAGGTGTAAGATGAGGAAGAATAGCAGGAAGACGTGGAGGAAGAGGAGGAAAAGGAACAGGATGAAGGAGAAGAAGAGGAAGAGGAAGAGGTAAAAACAGAGGAGGAAGGAAAGGAAGAGGAGGAAGAGGATGACGAGAAACGAGAAGAGGAGAAAAAAAATGGAAGAAGGGGACGAGAAAGAGGAGGAGGAAGGACGAAATGAAGGAAGAGAAAAGGGAGAGGAAGAACAAGAGGAAGAGGAACAGGAAGACGAACAAATGGAAAGGGAAGAGAAAGATGGGGTAGAGGAAATGAAAGAGGAAGAGGAAAGGGAAGAGGAAGGAGAAAGAGGAAGAAGAGGAACAGAAAGACCGAGGAAAAAATGGAAGCAGAAGAGGATGAGACAGAGGGAGAAGGGGAAGAGGGAGAAGAAAGATGAAGAGGAGGAAGAACAGGTAGAGGAAGAAAAGGAAGAGGAAGAGGAAAAGGAAGAAGAGGAAGAGGGAGAAGAGGAAGAGGAAGAGGGAGAAGAGGAAGAGGGGGAACAGAAAGAGAAGAGGAAGGAACAGGAAGAGATGGAAGAGGAAGATGAGGAAGAGGAAGAAGACGAAGAGGAGGAAGAAAGTGAATATAAGGGAGGGGGAAGAAAATATATAAAATCCAGCTAATCATTTCTAAATTGTCATTATCACATTTAGAAAATAACACAAGCCGGCAGGTAGGTAAGCGTTAACTATCGTAATTGTTGATTTAACAGTACAGCAATAATAATAATAATAATACCTCCCCTACTCCATAGAACATCCAGATAATAACGACATGATGAATGCAATCAGTTTAAACCGGTAAGGAAGTTACAGTAAGAGGTAATTAAGAAGCCTGCGCTTACAAAATGTAGGACGATCAAAATGGCTGACCTTGCCGGTGGTGTCGGGGTGGCGGCCGGGCAGTTCACCTTAAGAGTCTTCAGGACCTCAGTCAGGCCCCGTCTCTTCACACCAGAGCGAGGCTATCAGGTCCACAGTCACTCTTGTTCTCGGAGATCACGACAAGACGCATATCCCACACAAATTAAAGAATTCTTTCTTCTGCGACGCCACCTGCGGGAAGAGACGGGAACTAGTGTTTTGGAGCAGGGCAGCTGGCACGTGGTGGGCAACGCAGGTGTGCCAACCGTCTCATGTCACAAGTCAGTAACCTCACCTGCCACAATCCAACGTGCTACGTAATCCACAAGCATCAAACACAACCACACAGGCTACTGACTAATCTATCTGCATTTCGGGATTAATACAAAGTGGTTCTGAGAGTTTCACAAGCCTAGACAACTAATATTAGAAAATAAAATTAAATATCACCTCTCAATCACTGAGTGCATCGGAAGCATTGGTACACTTGATGCTACAGACATGCGCGATGCACAAGCTCAACTGAAGTTGCTACCGATCAGATTTACAGCACGACTAATTACAGTCAATAAGCCACTTTTTACGGCTCAGTTATGTATAGTTTTTAGCTATATTTAATTATAACACGATGAGTTTGTTAAGAAAAGATGATAAGAATTACTGGAATACAATATTTAATCGCACTAAGCAACAGCACTTGTTCATTCCGCCTTTGAAAGAATAGAGAGGAGGAGGGGCAGGGGCTGGGGGGAAATGTGGGGGCTGTTGCAGGGGAGAGAGGTTGGGGATGTCTTCGTCTTGTTTCACTATTCATAGTACAAAAGATACACCCTTAGTTATCGGGGATGTGAATGATAGAAACAGCCTCAGGACAATATGATGGAAATGAAGGACAAAGAGGAAGGCGAGCTGCAGAGGTGAACGATCAGTGTGCAGATCCGAACACTGTTTAAGATAAAGAACGTCTAATTTCTATCCCGTGTGTTATTTTCCATTACGGTTCGCACTCGGTGGAACTAGGTTTGAAAATAATGCGGTTATGGTTTACACCAATTTAACAAGACATTAATGTGTTCAAGTGATACATCGATTAATGTGTGTGTGTGTGTGTGTGTGAGGAGATGGAGGGAATATGAAGGAAGGAGGGATGACGGAGAGAGGGAGAGATGCCGGTGACAGCCCCTGGCCCCATCCCCTCCCCCTCTCCTACCAGTCCCCCTCCTCAATCGTGTGCTCCGGTAATGTACAGAACATACTGACCCTCCTCCTCCTTTCCTCCCCTTCCCCCTCCTTCCCTTCCCCACTTTTATTCCTCCATGTTCTACAAACTCTCCCCCCCAACCCCTTCGCCCCCTCTATGTTTCCTCTCTTTTTGCCCCCACTTTCCAGTCTACCCTTCTCCTTTCCTTCCTTCTTCTGTTTTCTTCCTACCTTTCACCCCACCTTCCTTCCCCAACCCCAAACCTTCCCCTCTCCCCCCGCCCCGCCAGGTTCATCTACATATACGCTCGATTGTCTCTGGCTTGGGTCGGGGTGGTCGTGAGTGAGTCGGGAGTTTTATGGAGAGAGAGAGAGACCAACCGGCCTACTGCAGTTATCCTCTCTTCTTATGTTCTTATGTTCTTCCCTCTCCTCCTCCTCATACCCGTTCCTCATCCCTCTTCCTCTGCCTTCCTCTCCCCATTCCATTCCTCTTTCGCATCTCTTTCTTCCCTCGTCCTTTCTCTCCCGTCAACTTCCTCTTTCCCTTTCTTGCATCCCTTCACCTCTTTCTTCCTCCATCTCTTCCCCTTGCCTCCCTCCCATTATCTTTGTTCCATCCCTCTCCCATCACCATCGCCCCCTCCTTTCCTTTGTGTCATTTCCTCCCCCTTACTCTCCATTCCCTCCTCCCCCACCCCACCAAGGCCTTCTAAAATTAGAAGGCCTCTCCGATTCTCTTGTGACGTCAGCCGCGTAGGTCAGGGGCGCGGTGCGTGGTCAGGTAGCGCAGGGTTGCCAGGTGCGCGCGTTTCGCGCCAGATTGGGCGACTTTGGAAGATGATTTGCGCTTAAATTTGAGCGTTGCGCTTTTTTGGGCGATTTTTGAAATGACTAGGAGCGTATTGGGCGATTTTGTTATATGGATGCAATGTTAAAAAAAAAAAAGTAAGAAGACATGGCGTATGCATGATGTACTAATACTCGTATCTCAGTAATCCTTTCCCTGCCACTCCCCAAACGCATTGTGAAGCCTCAGCTACTATAATTAGCATCTCTACCTGACCTGCGTTTCCATGACCCCAAATGTGTGTGTGTGTGTGTGTGTGTGTGTGTGTGTGTGTGTGTGTGTGCCTTTTGTTTTAATCCTAAGTCCTCAAGGCGCAAGGCTACGCCTTTCTAGTGAGTGCAAAGTTGGTCTTGTTAGTCTGTCTTCATATGGAAGGTTCCGAATATCATGTCTCATTTTTGTCATTCTTGTCAGCATTTTCGAACGAATTTATATCCATTCCTATATGCTGCTACTACAGTGCTAATGTCCATCACTGATGTGCAGTACAGTTAGCACCAGAGTCATAATGACCACCCAGTTCCTCCCCTACACCCTTTACCAAGCCTGCCCAACCCAACCCTGATCCCATAGTTACTGACAACGCAAAGCTCTCTCCCTCTACCCCATTACTGACAACGCAAAGCTCTCTCCCTCTACCCCATCTACCACTCCATGCTTTCTGTACCATCCTTCTCTCTCTCTCTCTCTCATCCAGATTAAACCGTCTCCACTCATCCTTTTATCTCCCTATCCTTCCCCAAAGAGCAATTGCGACCTCCTTGTAAATGTTACACAGGCGAGGCCGTCTGACCCTCTCTCACCTGACCCCACTTTTCTTTGGTCTGACTTTCTGATCGCCACCTACTACTACTACTACTACTATTACTACCACACACACACACACACACACACACCTCTACGGGTTAATAATAGAGAAGAATTACTATAATTGTCTCTCACCTCTTCCAAGACTGATGGAGAAGTGTGTGTGTGTGTGTGTGTGTGTGTGTGTGTGTGTGTGTGTGTGTGATTTTGCTGTCTGCGCTTTTTGGGCGCGTTTTCGGGATGGATTGGGCGCCAACAGCACCCACTGACCTGGCAACACTGGGTAGAGGTCAAGGTTCTGCCTCACTAACTCTTTGTTGTGTGTGTGTGTGTGTGTGTGTGTGTGTGTGTGTGTGTGTGTGTGTGTGTGTGTGTGTTCTTTAAATGATATTATATGTTAATAGACTTATTGGTACTCATTATTTTATTCACGTGAAAAATTTACAATGGTAAAAGAAGAGTTACTACAAAAGAAACGTATGTAGTGACATCTGAAATCTGGCATAATTTATTATATATATATATATATATATATATATATATATATATATATATATATATATATATATATATATATATATATGTAAATCATATACGTATTGGGGCTGTTATATTGGAGGTATATTGAGGCTGTTATATTGGTGGTATATTGGGGCTGTTATATTGGTGGTATATTGCGATGTTATATTGGTGGTTTATTGGGGGTGTTATGTTGGTGGTATATTGGGGCTGTTATATTGGTGGAATATTGGGGCTGTTATATTGGTGGTATATTGCGATGTTATATTGGTGGTATATTGCGATGTTATATTGGGGCTGTTATATTGATGGAATATTGGGGCTGTCATATTGGTAGTATATTGGGGTGTTATACTGGAGTGTTACTGTATATTGGGGTGTTATATTGATGGTATATTGGGGTGTTATATTGGGGTGTTACATTGGTGGTATATTGGGGCTGTAATATTGGTAGTATATTGGGGTGTTACACTTAGAATCTTACTGTGTATTGGGGTGTTATATTGATGGTATACAGGAGGTATTATATTGGGCCTCTTATATACGGGGTGAACAAGGTAATGCAGATTTCGTTTGAATTCGATTCAGTTTCTTTATAGAGGAAAGCTGTGGAGATATGTAGGAAAAATGAAGGGTTATATATTCCTCTCTTATCCAGCTCCAGCCACGTGTGTGTAATGGCTTTGGTCCTACACCCTAGCATGGCTAAGGCCTCATTTTTCTTAAAACAGTACAACTACGATGACTTAAAGCTTCTCACTGTACTCTCTACACTTTTCTGATAATAATGAACAGAAAATAATGTTGTACTTACCCTGCTGTTGCGATTTGGAGTGAACTGGTCGCGCTTAATGGCACGTAGCCACGTGGAGGCAAGTTCTTTATCTTGCGGGAAGGAAATAACACTTTTGGTCCATTTTTATAATTTCCCTTACATCTGGGAACACAACACATGTAAGGCATTATTACCTTAATAAAACATACAAATAATGTAAATATCAATATATAATACAATGTTTTTCCGTCCTTATTGTTATTGAACACACAGCGTGACCTCTCACGACCATAGCTGACCCAACACTACCTATACCTAGTACGTCACGGCTTACCGTCCCCCCCACCGACGAGGCCTTCTAATTTTAGAAGGCCTGGGGGGGGCTGGTCATTCCCAGGGGACAAGTGGTCACTCCTCACCTCTCTCTCTCTCTCTCTCTAGCATGCAGACCTACCCCCCCTGAACTCAAAACATCATCCTTCCTGCCTTCCTATCCATCCCCATCCCCTCTCTTCACCTAGCTTTTTGCCCACACACACACACACACACACACACACACACACACACACACACACAAACACGTTTTTTTTAAATAACTGACGACCTACCAAAAAATCTATCATTCTATCAGAATATATATATATATATATATATATATATATATATATATATATATATATATATATACAACTTAGAACTATAAAACTTATATGTAAACTTCAGGAAACTGGCAAATGGGGACCCCCCTTAGAAAATTCCTTGGTGCGCCCCTGCTGGGCACTGATAGATAAATAGAGACTTCACATTGTTTTATTACTTAAGCGTCGTGTGTGTGTGTGTGTGTGTGTGTGTGTGTGTGTGTGTGTGTGTGTGTTTTCATAGTGATAGCCGAGTAGCCTAGGGAAGAGGAATTGAATTTGATACATTTACTGAGATACACAATACTGTACATATAAAAACAGTAGTTGTACAATATCTCAAAAGGAAGATGATACTTAGGTAGTCATCTTCCTGAGCCTATTAATGTATTATATTAGATTACAATATACTGTACGTGTGATTGGTCAATAATTTTAAAGTGGACTAATTAGTAATCTTATATACAGTAATACATGTATTAAACTGTACAGTGAGTATAAAGAGTGCTGTTGTATGTAGTTACATGGAATTTGTTTGAGCATACTGATATATACCATATGTATATACATATTCACGTACACAAGATCGGTGAATGGAATAGGAAACAGAGGTCACAAACAGTAATACATTTGTACACACATAAAACTTATACATAGTGATCTACATATACATCCAGGAAAAACGCATTGTAAATACAAGTGTGAGGCTACAGAGTGTGGGTGCGGGAGAGGGAGGCTGCGGCGACCGGAGTCCCCAGATTATGGGGGAAGGGTTGGGATTAGCAGGTCACCACCAAACCTTACCCTCTCCCCTGGGTCCCCAACCACCAACCGCCACCACACCGCTCCCACGCTGTGCCCTTGGTGTATAGCATAGGGAAGAGGAGGGATCGGATTAATGGGATGGGGGGAGGGGGAAGGTTTAGATGAGGGAGACATGAATATCGAGTGACTGAGAGAGAGAGAGAGAGAGAGAGAGAGAGAGATTGTATTTTCAATGTAAATTTTAGAATATAATGAATATTTATAAAGGAAATGCTACTGTTGATCCTTCGATCAGTAATACTATTGTAAATCAGTTTATGTTTTTTCATAAAGAATAGTAATAAAACAATAAAATAAAATAAAATAATTTTTCTTCATCTTTCATGGCTATTTCATTGCTTCCTTACCCAACCCCTCCCCACATTCCGACCAGGGCCACTCCCTTCCTCCATCCCTCCTCATATGGACCGATATCAGGACACTGACAGATAAATAGAGGCTACACATTGTTTTATTATTTAAGCGTCGTGTGTGTGTGTGTGTGTGTGTGTGTGTGTGTGTGTGTGTGTGTGTGTGTGTGTGTGTGTGTGTGTGTGTAGAGGAAAGAAAACTGAAGAGGGAAGGAGGAAGGTTCAGAATCCCGAGGGGCCCTCTTAATCCTTCACACGGTCACTCGTGTTCCGAATTTGGCAAAGGCTTTGTAAAATTCTCTCCTTCGCTCAGTTGAACAATAAATCACTGAAGAAAAGTGGTATAAACCCCCCTAAGCCGCCGTAGTATTACACCCTCGGTATGCAGTTCGTTCCCTGTGGCCTTGTAACTTTGTGTACCCGAAGCTCTTACAAAATAACACGAAATAATTTTCCTTTCGTACAGTCATGGACAAAGAAACCTGGACACTCAGGTGCTGAGCTGATAGTTTCTTTTTCCTTTTCGATTTTTCCACTAAATCTTCGTCCATATGAACCGTACCCCCCCATCCCCTTCCTTCCCTCACCTCCTCTCAGTCCTACCCATATGACCCGGGAAGGCTGGCCATTCCCAGGGGACACGTGGACACTTCTCACCTCTCTCTCTCTCCCTCTCTCAACCCCTGCTATATATATATATATATATATATATATATATCTATATATATATATATATATATATA